>NC_133774.1:12548184-12611717 GCF_003597395.2 Chelonoidis abingdonii
GCTGCATCTGAGTTCAGATTGCTGTCCAGAGCGGTCAGTGGTGCACTGTGGGATACCGCCCGGAGGCCAATAACGTCGATTTCCGTCCACACTAACCGTAATCCGAATTGTTAATATCGAATTTAGCGCTACTCCTCTAGTCAGGGTGGAGTACAGAAATCGATTTAAAGAGCCCTTTATATCGATATAAAGGGCGTTGTAGTGTGGACGGGTACAGCGTTAAATCGATTAATGCTCTTTAAATCGATTTAAACGCGTAGTGTAGACCAGGCCTCAGTATAGCCAATCAATTGTAATAGTTTCTTTATTTGCAATGTATCACTCAGTCACTAGATGCCTCTGTATCTATAATTCTAGACAGTGCAGTTCCTGGTAAATTATGTGGGTGGAACTCAAGGTGCGTGCAAGCTTGCTAGTGTTGGTATTTGTAGCTGTTTTCTTCAATATTACCTATTTAAGAAGATCTGAGTTTCCATCTACTGTAACATTAGTGAATGATTGTAAGTGTACAAGATATAGAAATGTAGAATATTATTGAAAGTTTTTTGTAGGCAAGGGGAACTTTTTTTGCTTAAATATTGAATTCTTTTGTTCAGTTGAACATGCTGGAAAAAATTTGGCTCTCAATTACACCAGGGTAGGTCTGTCAGCTTCAGTGGTGTTACTCTGATTTTAGACTGGTGTAACTGATCTCAGAATTTGGTCCACTGCTTTTTGTTCTGAACTGGGCTGTTGCACTGCATAAGAAAGTAAGACAAGGTGTAGGAAGTGTAGCCTCACCACTCACACCCTCTTTGTGGCTGGCATGGCATAGCAGTTTCTCCTTGTCTATCACTCCCTGTCCATGGCTGCTCTGACCCTGCAGTGGTGGTCCTCTTCTCATGACTCAGCCCTCCAGCCAGGTCATGTTTTAGTCCTGCCCCTTCTGGGTTACAAAGTCCAACAAATAAAAATCCAAAAAGTCTTCAGCCCTAACTCTGGGCCCTGTGGTCCTCACACCTGTCTCTTAGGGTTCTCCATCATCCTGGTCATCTTTTCAGGGCCTCAGACCACATTACCAGTGGCTGGTAGACAATCCCAGGCTCTCCCACTCTACTGGGCTCCAGGCCAGAGACCCCAGGACAGGCAGTTAAGGTTCACTGCACAGACTTCTTGTTGCCAACTCCCTGGACTTCTTTCTAACAAGCCTACCACAGGCCTTCTCCTCCACAACCTCTCCAGGTTCACTCTACTTTCAGGTCTGGGATTCCCTGAGTCTTCTCCTGGAATCCCTCCAAAGAAATCCCAAGCCAATAAGTATTAACTTAGATTCACTTCTGGTTTCCTTGAGGTTGTTCTTTGCATCCCCCACTAATTCCCCTACCTCTATTCACCATTTAAATGCCTCCCAGGGCTCTCTCCCTGGAAGTCCACTTCCTGCCCTTATTTCAGGGCACACCACCAGAGCCTGTTCAGTGGCTGCTTCAAATCGCTCCTGTCCTCTTGCCCAACTTAGGAGAGGATCCCAGAGCCAACTCTCCTTTTGGGTTTCCTTCTTGGCTCTCCTAATCACTCCATTCTAGTCCCAGAGTGATTGTTGAGTTCCTCCCTGCAGCCCCCGACTTTATAATAACCACCCAGCTCCTCCTCCATCTGGGCTGCTTCTTTAATTACATGTGACTCACCCTCTTTAATTACTTGCAACTAGGTGCATAAGTAGCCTCTCAGGCCTCCATTAATCCATGCTTTGCCTGTGTGAGGTGCACACCCCATCACCTAAGGACAAGTATAGAATCATAGAAGATTAAGGTTGAAAGAGACCTCAGGAGGTCATCTAATCCAGCCCCCTGCTCAAAGCAGGACTAACCACAACTAAATCATCCCAGCCAGGGCTTCTTCAAGCTGGGGCCTTAAAAATGTCTAAGGGTAGAGATTTCACCACCTCCCTAGGTAACCCATTCCAATGCTTCACCACCCTCCTAGTGAAATAATTTTTCCTAATATACAACCTAGACCTCTTTCACTGCAGCTTGAGACCATTGCTCCTTGTTCTGTTATCTGCCACCGCTGAGAACAGCCAAGCTCCATCCTCTTTGGAACCCCCTTTCAGGTAGCTGAAAGCAGCTATCAAATCCCACTCTCTCCTCTTCTCCGGACTAAATAAGCTCAGTTCCCTCAGCCTTTCCTCATAAGTCACGTGCCCCAGCCCCCCTAATCATTTTGTTGCCCTCCGCTGAACATCTTTCTGTAATGGGGCGGGGGGGCAAAACTGGACGCTATTCTCCAGATGTGGCTTCACCAGTGCCGAATAGAAGGGAATAATCACTTCCCTCAATCTGCTCGTAATGTTCCTGCTAATGCAGCCCAATATGCTGTTAGCTTTCTTGGCAACAAAGGCACACTGTTGACTCATATCTAGCTTCTTGTCCACTGTAATCCCCAGGTCTTTTTCTGCAGAACTGTTGCTTAGCCAGTTGGCCCCCAGCCTGTAGCAGTGCATGGGATTCTTCCGTCCTAAGTGCAGGACTCTGCACTTGTCCTTGTTGAACCTCACCAGATTTCTTTTGGCCCAATCCTCGAATTTGTCTAGACCATATCCCTACCCTCCAGCATATCTACCTCTCCCCCCAGCTTAGTGTCATGCATGAACTTGCTGAGGATGCAATCTATCCCATTGTCCAGATCATTAATGAAAATCATAAGTCTAAAAACTCAAAAGGTCAGGTTCTGATTTAATTACTGCTGTAAACCTGAAGTACCTCTGTTATTTTCAGATTAAGATCAGTCTCTGTCCCCGGAATATAAAACTTCCGCACAAGTCTGCAGTATTAGACATCCCAGGGACCCAAGTACATACCGTGTAGGTAAGAAAAATTCAGACTGAAATCAATGAAAGTTTTGATGGTACAAAGTTTGGAAGTGAGTTTTATGCCCAGACTATAGTCTTGGGTTTATTTTTTTCCAGCAGTGACAATGATAATACCTGCATGGTATCATCTGTGTTATGTTGTATAATGATGATACACCTGTAAGTGATGGCATATATTGAAAATGATGAAAAGGCTATGCCAAGTTAACAAATGCTGTACATGTATTATAGCAAGATTTCAGGTTTCCAAATAGAGACCTGAAAAAAATGTTGATAGATATATGCTGATTTACTGAACAGGTTGTCCAGCCCATGTGTAAAATCACCGTGACAACAAAATACATCACGGTGTTCTGCAGCTCTAGCAGAGTTTCCTCATAGCCTACTGGGAAACATACCATACTTGTTCATTACCACCTCTTCTTTCCAGTGAGATCCATTTGCAAGTTGTCTTACTTTTAGAAAAACTTAGACAGAAAATTCTCTATCAGTTTTTCCCCCTTGAATACACCTAGTATAATCTTGTTTTGCGTGTGCTATGAGCTGTTTTGTGTCATGTGCATCATAGCAGCTGTATGCAAGTATTGAAGGTAAGATGTCGAGATGATGGAATTTTTTACTGGCCTGTATAATGGGGGCGGGGGCCCAGGTTGTAATGCAGGGGTTCTCAAACTGGGGGTCGAGACCCCTCAGTGGGTCACAAGGTTATTATATGGGGTGTTGCGAGCTGTCAGCCTCCACCTCAAACCCTGCTTTGCCTCCAGCATTTATAATGGTGTTAAATATACAAAGAGGTGTTTGTTTTTAATTTATAAGGGGGCTCATACTCAGAGGCTTGCTGTTTGAAAAGGGTCCCCAGTGCAAAAGTTTCAGAACCACTGTTGTAATGAAACAAGAAGCGATATGGATGCAGCCTCTTAAAGGTGCACACACCCTTACAGCTTCTCTATTCTCACAAAGCTGTAGAGAGGAAGGATCAGGCTTTCTCCTGATCCAAAGGAAAGAGTCTATTGTCAAACACAGGTGGACTTGCTTTCCCTGGCTGAGGACAATCTTAAGGGAGAATAAGCACTTTCTGTCACAGTGGTACTCCAGCTTTTCCAAGGACATGTACAAAATTAATATTTATAAAAGAATATTTTCATTCAAATTTTTTTCCAGACAAAAATGGCTTTTTCATCAAATTGGAAACTTCTGCAGGAAGTGTCTGTTTTCAAAGATATTTTTCCAGTTTTCATTGAAGACAATTTTTTTTAATGAAAATCCAACAAATCTTTTTGAAGATTTTTTTTTATTTTTATTTATTTATTTTTTTACAAAAAATGAAAACCTTTTCAGTTTTGTCAATTTTTAATAGGGAAAAAAAAAAACCCAACTTCCTTACCAGATCCAAACGTTAC
Organism: Chelonoidis abingdonii; assembly: GCF_003597395.2. Lineage (NCBI taxonomy): Eukaryota > Metazoa > Chordata > Testudines > Testudinidae > Chelonoidis > Chelonoidis abingdonii. The sequence continues at coordinate 12,552,433 of NC_133774.1, forward strand.
CCTGCCCCTGAAAACAAGTTCAAATGAACAGTATACACAGCTTTGTAAGGAGTCAAGGAACCAGTCAGGATACAAACGTAACTCTGAATAGAAGGCACTAAGGGATAATTGGGGAAAGGAACAAAAAAAGGGCAACTCTAAAACTTCATAAAGCAAGCAGAAAATCGTTTTGTTTTTTTTCACAGCTTCCTCCCATGTCACCAGCCAGATCCCTGAGTATCAAAAGGTGTTACTAGTGATCCTACTAGAAGACGTCTGCACAATTAAATGTCCTCTACTTCTCTCTTCAGGTCATGGGCTGGAAGATGCAGCCAGTGTATAAGGAATAGTCTTAAATAATTACAGGAATCAAAATGCAAATGAAATCAGAAAGCGAATGCTGCTTCAACACACCGTCCCACCCAGATCCCCTATGCTGAAGGGCTGGGTATCTGGGTCCTGTGCAAAGCAAAGGGTCCAGGCTGTCCTTCCCATGAAGATTCCCTGAACCTAACTAGATGAGGCTTGCAAGTGCATCACTGCATTCATTCATGCAAGCAGCTACTTTATGCATGCACAAGATACCGGTCTCACAGTTCAGGGTAATTGCACCTGTATTTCCCCTTCCATGGTCCTCAAGGGCACCCAATCTAGGCTCCCAGCTCCTCAGCCATCCCCTCTCTTGGGTGGAGACCCCTCTTTCCCCCCCGACCAGGGTTTTTCTACACTGTATAGTTCCCTGCCTACACTGGGATAGTCCCAGCAAGCCAGACTGCCTAAACAGGCCAGAATCTGTGCTTTGTTCTACCTTCACAGTCTAATGGCGCATACCACACAGCTCTTTATAAGCAAACACATTTATCCTTAAGGTGAAAGTATTACTTAGAAAACATGTAAAAGAACCAACCTGCATGGTAAAAAGCTTATCCGAGGTCACTCATCTTGGGCTCTGGTAGGTAACCCTCCCTCCGCCCCTCCAACTGGGTTCTCCCCATGGCTACAAGTTCCTAACTGTCTGATTCAGATCCAGAACAACCATGAATAAATCCAGTCTTTCCTTTTTACCGCTTGGGCCTTTGACCGTGGCTTCATGTAACAAGTGATGAGCAGACAATGGCCAACGCCTCTGGGCATAACCATTGGTGGGAATTTGCATTCACCTTTCCCTAGATATTCCCCAGGAAAACCACAGATCAATCCATTCTTGCCTGGCACATTGTTCAATATAGTCCTTTGAACCCCCTGGTCTCACATCTGTCACATCTTCCCCTTCAAGAGGTTACACACAATCCTGCAATGGACCCCAAAGATACTCAAACAAAATTCAACAAGGTCTGCCAAGGATACTGCAAGCAACTGCCACAGCAGGAATAGGAGCTCACTGGCCAGCCCTCTGCAGGCAGCTCACTCCAGTGCTCATTCACAGGCTAGGTAAAACTTCCAGGGACTGGACTAGTGCATCAGATCTAAGGCAGATTGTGCTGTGGCAGCTTCACAGGCTTTGCACTCTCTTCTCTCCTCTGCTGGGTAAGAGAGTGTGTTGGGCTGGTAGGCAAACAGGATGAGAGGGGGCTGCAGAGAGCTTCCTCTGAGATCTGCTCCATAAATCTGATCAGCCACGTCTGTCCTTACTGGTTGCCCTGTATCATTCCCCCACCCCCAGACACAGCACTGCCTGAAACAACAGGTTGCAAGAGCAAAGGGCTCACGCTTTGGAGAACTCTGCTTCTTTACATGAGTGCTGCCTGTGCAGTCCTCTCGCAAGAATGAGATGTATCCCAAGGGGCTACAAGCCCTTTTGCAAATGACATTAACCGCGGATTCCCTCATGCTAGAGCTACAATAAAACAGAATCCTTGCCATTATTTACTTCCTCACAAACAGGCTCATTGAGAGCAATCTGGGGACCTGGTACATCTTATTTGCTCCCCCCCCCCCTTCACCCCAGTTACAGACATTTTGGGCAGGGTCCTGAGCTTGGGATCCCAGTACAACTCATCAGCCCTGCTCACCACTCTTTTAAATGAAAGAGTAGATGATATTGAGACTGTTGTGATCCCACTCTGGTAAATAGCTTCTGCGAACCCACGTTTGCAAACTCGAAGAGAGTATAAAGCATTTGTGCTGCTGTCTTTGTGAGGGAAGGGACAGACTGAGATGATCTGAGGAGGATCTGATGACGAGCTACTCTGCTTCCTTCCCATTAAATCTTGGGAGAAGGCGGAGGGAGCCCCTGGAAATTCTAGTGTAAATAGTTTTAAATCTTCCAATGTGGCTCATGCATAAAGTCACTAGAGATTGTGCTTTTAAGGAGGGATATTTTTTTTTAAAGAAAATTTTCTTTTAAAGGGCTGCTGTCGGAGCCTTGACCTGCTGAATTAGGAAGACTGTTTGGTCTGATACAAGTTGTTTATTCCTGCTTAGGGTCTTCAGTGGACTAGCACCACCTCTGGAGTATGTTTGCCTCCCACTCCCGACTCGATCCCTAAAAAATACTAATTGCATTGTTTCCACAAACCAACAGATATAACCACACAACACGCACTAACATTCTTGTTTAAAATTCCACGTTAAAAAAAGATAATGCTAAATTGGGGGTCCCCTTGAGCTTTTTGAGGCCTCTAACAAGTTGTGTGCTTATGCATCACACCACCTGTGGCTTACACTTAAGGAGAGACATACCATAGCCAAGGGTGAGACCTTTCTTCCTGAGTGGAAATGAACAAACCCCTGGAGTTCTTTGAGAGCTCTGACGGATCCACAGCTGCTGGGAGCTCACACCTGGGCGCTTCTTTTACTTTCTGTCACACCATTTTCAGCTGACATGACTGCGAATGAACCAATTGCTGGAAGCTAAATGAAATTTCTAGTGGGCTCAGCGGAGGTTTGAATGGATAAGTTAGTGCTTATCAGATGCACTCTGATGGAATGCTGAACCAAAATGTTCTGGAGGACATATTTAAGGGGAAATAATTATGAAAATCTTTAATTTCCATTTATAATTTAATTCTGCTTGACCTAAATTTGGTTAGTTTATGTAATATTCATACCAGGAAAAAAAATCCTCTCCGAAAGCTCTTTAAGTAGTAGTTCCACTTCACTGTAAGTCTGAATCAGTAGTAAAAGGAAATACTGAATTGATGAATAAAGCCACGTGAAATATTCATAAGGAAATTCAAAAGCCTCATAATTTAAGCTTTTTTACATTGTTCCAGTTTTGCAAAATGTCCTATAAAATATTATGGGAGAGGGGAGGCTCCCCTCAGAAACAGAGCTATTTTCTTGCTAATTCCTATCTGTGTGTGGAAAACCTTGACTTTTTCTAGGTCTTGAATTTTGAGGCTCAAAATTACATTTTGACCACGATTAATTTTCGCATGGAAAAAAAAATCACCTTTGAATAGCGAAATTGCTGTTTCTTGATAAAGTTGTGAAAAGCAAGGTTTTAGGACTGCAAAATTGCCTAGACTGACGGTGTGAATTTTTGTCATCTTTCCCCCCTAAATTAAATTTTAATTTCTTTTTTGCACAACTCTCAACCTGAATGAATTGTAGAGTTTAGACTGTGGTGTGAAGCTCCCACATCTCGTCTGGTTCTTGAAACTGTCTCTTAATACATTATAGGCTATTTCCTCAACGTGTTTAATTTGTTGTTGTAGTTCAGTTTAAGTCAGTGGAGTTAGGACAGTATCTATGAGCTGAGGATCTTATCCTATACATTGTCTATTGATCAATAAACCTAATCTTACCTGTCTATGAATCTATAATGTGTTCATGTTCATGATACAGAGCACGACCAACATTATCACAGCAATCAGGCTGCATGACAATAGTATTCTTCATGCCTTATGTCTTGTCAAGGAAGTGAGCAGGGTCAATATTTTTCTTTGTTGTATATTTGCCATCCTCAAGAAAATGATTATTGTGGGTAGCAGATACAAATGGATACATCTTATGGGTTGTGATGAAGGTGGTTGTTCCATTGCAATGAGGAACACAACGAAAGTTGAAATGTAAACATATAGGCCAGTCTTTCCTTCATATATGTATCAGATCCCCCTCAACATTTTGACTGCATTTTAATTCTTGCTTGACATTTTCCAGCATCCTTTTGACCTGAGTATTTAGTCAAATTCAAGGTGTTATGGGTTGTTCCAGTTAGGAAAAGAAATTGATAGTCCTGTTTCCCTGGACACAGTAGGAATCAAACAGGAGATTGTTTCTTTGGTCACTGCACCTGAAACGCTTGCTTTCTTAGGCCTGGTCTACACTGAGGAGGGTCGATCTAAAATACGGAACTTCAGCTACGAGAATAGCGTAACTAAAGTCGATGTATTTTAGGTTGACTTACCTCGCGTCTCACGTCCTCACGGTGTGGGGTTGACTGTCGCTGCTCCTGCATCAACTCCGCTTCCACCTCTCGCCATGGTGGAGTATAGGAGTTGATGGCACAGGGATCGATTTATCGCGTCTGCACTAGCTTTCTCTCAGGGCCACATGACCAGCACTCCTGTTACTGTCTGCTTAGAATTCTGTCTGCTTCTGTCTCTCTGTCACAGGACTCCTCCATCACTACCCGGTGAACTGCACTGCCTGGCCAATTCAGGTGGTTTCACAGTCACAAACACACACTGGGTTGTTATCTTGCACCAAAGGTGTGAATTTATTCTTTTCCTACTTAGTAATACGGTGCGATGCAGGCTTCCTGCAAAGGTTGGCTTTCTTGCAGCCCCTAATCCTCAGCCCAGGCTCACCCTTTTTAAGTTTCCTTCTGAGTTGCCTTTGGCTTCCTTTTTCTTCCCTTATATTCTCCCTAATTACCCTGTTAGCCCTGTGATTGCCATCCAGGTGCTCACAAAGTGTCGAATTGCCTCCAGTTGAACCTGCAATATTCTTTAGGCTGCAGCAATATCAGTGACCAGGGTGCCGCTAATAGTGCCCTGTCACACTCTTATACACACCCGGACCCAAACAATGCCCAGCCGAGCCCCTGCCCTGTTCAGATTTCTGAGTCGCCTGGCATGTGCCATTGTTTTGGAAAGAGAAAGGGGCCTATGTCTGGGGAGGAGGCCACATAACCGCCAGATTAGAATGGTTTCTTTACAAGTATCTTGAATGTAAGGCAGTGGTTATGTCTGTCCCATAACAGCAAGGTTTAACCATCCCAGAACAGCAGCAAATTGAAAGGTGAGATGGGTCCTGGGACCTATGGGTTACAGTGGACAAGAAGCCGGATATGAGTCAACAGTGTGCCCTTGTTGCCAAAAAGGCTAACTGCATTTTGAGCTGTATAAGTAGGGGCATTGCCAGCAGATCGAAGGATGTGATCATTCCCCTCTATTTGGCATTGTTGAAGCCTCATCTGGTGTATTGTGTCCAGTTTTGGGCCCCACACTACAAGAAGGCTGTGGAAAAATTGGAAAGAGTCTAGCGAAGGGCAACAAAAATGATTGGGGGCTGGACCACATGACTTATGAGGAGAGGCTGAGGGAACTGGGATTGTTTAGTCTGCAGAAGAGAAGAATGAGGGGGGCGGGGTTTGATAGTTGCTTTCAACTACCTGAAAGGGGGTTCCAAAGAGGATGGATCTAGACTGTTCTCAGTGGTAGCAGATGACAGAACAAGGAGCAATGGTCTCAAGTTGCAGTGGGAGAGATTTAGGTTGGATATTATGAAAAACATTTTCACTAGGAGGGTGGTGAAACACTGGAATGGGTTACCTAGGGAGGTGGTGGAATCTCCTTCCTCAGAAGTTTTAAGGTCAAGCTTGACAAAGCCCTGGCTGGGATGATTTAGTTGGGAATCGGTCCTGCTTTGAGCAAGGGGTTGGACTAGATGACCTTTTTAGGTCCCTTCCAACCCTGATATTCTGTGATTCTATGGTGTTAATGTTAAACATGAGGGGACACCGGTTTCAGTTTTGCAAAAATTTATCAGTTGGGTGTTGCTTTGTAAACTTTAAAACAAAATTAGGGCTGGTTGCAAATTTTCCATTGTAAATGTAAGACTGGACATTTTTTTTCATAAAATATACTTTCAGGCAAATGATTCGTTTTACATGGGAAACGATTATTTTTTGTTGAAAGATGGAATTCCCGATACATGAAAACTTTGATTTTTGGGTGAAAAACAAAATATTTAAATTTTGAAGTACCACTACGGTGGAACTGTAGTACAGGTGCATCATACTTCTGTTGTTGTCTGTGGGCATTTCCCATGATGTGCCATAGCTATGCAACCGCCATGATACACCACTTCCCCTACCAAAAGGAAATAATATGGTGCATCATGGGAAATAGTCCACCCCAGGGAGCCCAGTTTATAGAAGACAATGGGAGCATCTGTCTCCCAAACTACAACACCCATGAGGTACCACAGTGGCATTTCATACTCAAAATATTTCCACCCCAATGTTTTGGATTTCAATTTTTTTGCCCTAAACTTGAAATTTTTTGTGAAAATTTCAGTGAAAACTATGCCCCCCATTTTTGTTAACATTTTCCACTGGGGGGGGGGGAGACCTATTTTCTGATCAACTGTGTACAAAACCAAGGATGTTTCCTGTCTAGTTTCCTCTAGGGAAGTGACTCATCAGCAAGTGCGCTGCTTTGTGGCTAGGGCGCGCATTGTTGGCTTTAGTTCCCTGTAGTCCTGCTGCCCAGGTTTGCTAACAGCCTCCTTTTTGCCTCGTGACTTGGCCCTCTTGCTAATAATCTGATCTCACCCCTTTCAGGGAAAACCAGAATTTTTATGGAATAGTCCTTCTGGGGTTTTCTGGCTAGTTCTCCCAGTGAGGTTGTATGGGAAGCCAGTCCCCCCCTCTGTCCTTGGTTCCGTTGTGGCAAGTCGTTAAGGTCTGTCTTGTCAAACCTTTTGCTTCTTCCCTGGGCCATTTCTCACAACGTGTCCACCTTCTCCTCAGGGCGGCTTATATTGACAATAGAGGTCTGCCCCAGGGCCCGGTGCCTAGTCTCAGTCTTCAAAGAAACGAAGGACAAGAAACTAAATTAACAGAAATAAAAAGTGGCTCTAGCTTCTTTGTCCTACTAGGATCCTCCAGATCTCTGATCTACCAGACTGTGTTCACAGTCAGCCTAAGATCTGTCCACCTCCCCTGCCATCTGAACTGACCTTTTTGAGGATCCTTTTCCTAAACTGACATGCCTCATGGGTGTGGCGGCACAGGTGAGGAACGGCTGTGTGAGCTCAAAGTTGCTCTGACTCCCCTTCTTTCCTGGTGTGGGTTTTGTACAACTCATCACACTGTCTACAAACCACCAGAGTTATTGGGGAGCAGAGGAGAGTTCTTGAAATGTTTCTGATTTTGGCTAATCTTTAATTAAACCTTCAGTAGCGAGGAGGAGAAGCTGTGTAGTTTCTTCTCTTGTGTGCTTCCCCCTCGCTCCCATTGCTTTTAGAGAGTCTTCTCGTGGGAATGGAATTCCTTCAAGTAAAATCAAATTCTCCCCTTGGTCAGAGGCACTAGAATTTTGTTGGAAACAAAGCACTTGAAGTTATTTCTCTCTCTCTCTAAATGGTTTGCCCATACACTTTAGGGAGGCAATCCCTTTAATGTTTCACAGCACTTCTTCACTGGCAGCTGCACTGTGTGCACTTTATTAGAGTATTTTTCCCCCTAGATATAATGGCACCAATTAAATTACCTTCCAGCCTGACCTTAATCTGGCAGGAATGATTATTCCATGAAACAGTTAGGGCTCTAATTGACATGAAGTGCCTGCAAAATATGTCTTTTGCAGCAGCCCCTGTCAAAGTCACATTGATATGCTAATACCTATAGCTGGCAGAATCACTTCATAAAGAGACATTGAAAATTGAATTATTTCAATTTCAGTACCTAGGAATCTAGTGATCTGTCCGTATATGTAACTAAGTAGGTGCAGTACTTTATATGGGTAAACAGCTGTAGGCCGATGTTGCCATGGCAACTGCTTGACTCATGACAATTGTGTTAGTGATGAAGTCATTAGTGGTGTGAAATGTACTTTGAGGTTGTCAAGTGTACACTCCAGGAATATTTCAACAGTATTAGTGGAGCCTTTTCATTTGCATAATTTAGGCTTTCGCATATGATCTCATTATGGGGCAAAGAAATGGTACAGCAAGTTGGGAACGCAGTTGTGCTCTGCGCAAATGAGTAGCCCTTGTGCAGTGTGGTGATGAAGTACAATAGATCCCCAAAATGAAAAATAAGTCTCTTTTTATATCATTTATTTTTCTACTAAATAGTTTTGTCAAAAGGATGGGCTGCTTAAACTTTTATACTTCTAAGGTCTAGAACTTGGGTCTGACTCATCTTTTACTGGTGTAACTAATGGTTTCAACGGAGTTACTCTTAATTTACCCCAGAGCACTGCATGCAGATTCAGGACTGTCATGTTGCTTTTCCCTCGGCTCGCTGTCTGCTATATATCATTTTCTTAATGGGATTCCCTGTGAAATAACACGGACCAACAGACCCAGGTGGCCTTGAATGGAAACGTATTACCCTATTTTTAAGGCTTTTCGTATTTCAAGCCATGAGTAGCTTTCCCCTCCATTGGCAGAGAGATGACCTGTGAAGTATGCTAGTCCTTTGATTTGGCTCTCACCTAACTGACTGAAGGGACTTATTTTCCTGCTTTTTTTACTGAAATTTCAGTGCTGAAGGTAAAGGTGCCATTGACTCACCCCATCACAACAACTGCTCCTAGCAGGGTAGAAGCCATGGAGGGGACTTGATACTGTTTCTAGCAGCATTAACTTCTCCATGGGGTTTTTCCAGCAGCAATCCATGGGCTATGACTGGGAGTGCTTAGTAAAAAAAAAAAACAACAACTGAGCTCTGACACCTTTTTAGTCCGCATTTGCAGAGCCTCCCAACCACATAGGGTCAGTGAAGTGAGACCTCCATGGGCAGGAAGGGAGATAGTGAGCATTCCATGTGGAATTGCTTCTATCTCTTTCTAAGCCCAGGTGCCCCTGCATTGGGAGTGGAGTGCTGGGGACCATTTCAGATGTAAGAAATAACATTCAGTGTCTGGTGTGATGGGTGGCACTCACTTATCTAAGTGCTCCTCTGTGCCCAGGCATGGTGCTGTCTTTTTCTTCAGTTCCTTGCACCCCCTGCAGGCTATCAGTCAGCCTTGGTGGATCCCTTGTGTGGTATTCTGGCCTGGTCACACAATCCAAACCCCTTTCAGGGTAAAACAAACTCAAACAGAAAAAGATCCTTGCCCTTCAGGATCAATTGTAACTAAAGTGATTTCTTACCCATCTAGCCTTAATTCCCTTTTTGCAATTAACTCAGCAGGGCTCCTCTCACACTCATGCCCTTGACTATCTCCAGAAATGGGCCCTGGACTGCTTCCTTTGGTGGTGGCTTAGGAAGCACCCTTCTCCACTCTACTAGCTCCAACCAGGAACTGTTTAGCTAGCAGCAGGAAGTTCCTTTTATTTTGGTCTACTGGGTCTTGATTGCCTGTTGCTGGTCCCCAGCCCTCCTTAGGGTACGTCTATACTACCCGCCAGATCGGCGGGATAGTGTTCAATGTATCAGGGATCGATTTATCGCGTCTTGTCTGGACGCAATAAATTGATCCCCAAATCGACGCCCGTACTCCACCACGGCAGGATGAGTAAGCGTAGTCGACGGGGGAGCCACAGCGGTCGACTCATCACCATGAGGGTGGCCATGTAAGTCGAATTAAGATACTTTGACTTCAGCTGTGCCAATAGTGTAGCTGAAGATGCATATCTTAGTTCAAACTCCCCTACTAGTGTAGCCCAGGCCCTAGTTGCTGGAGAACCAGATCTCAATGGTTCCCCAAATGCCTGCTCTTGGGATGCCTCCCTAGGCAAACCTGAATGTCTAATATTCACTGTGCTTTTCCTCTCAGAGAACTGTTTCCTGGGGCAAGGTGCAGCAGTGCAGCGGGGCCTCCAATAGAGGACCACTACACCCCATCACACATGATTTAAAAAATTTATATCAAAAAGGCAAGATTAACTAATCAGTCTACACACACACACAAAATGTCTCTGGAAGAAAGAGAGCAGTGCAAGAGCTCATGATTGTCATTTAGATAAGTTATCAGTCTACTAATACCAGACCTGGCTAGAACATATATCATTTCTTGAAGGTGCCTGATCTATTGAAATGCAATCTAATGCTGTATGTTCACTCTATATGTTCAGCCTAACACTGTATAATCACCAGCCTCTTATGTATTAATTACAGCTTAGCTTTACAATTGGGATGAGCTGAAAAGTAAGCATGAAATCAAAGCTGGATTTGATTACCATACTTTGACAGGATCTTTACCAGTGAAGAGTATCTTTAATATTGTATTTTAAGTGTGGGTGTGGGAGGGGAGGGTAGTATTTCAGCAGAGCTGGATAACACAATAACAAATCGTAGTAAAATATCAGTTTGAGATTTGAGTTATTCATAGAGCTCAGTGGCTTTCTGAATCAATTTGTTTTCCTGTCCGAAGTCTACTTAGTCTACCTGGTAAAAATGGCACACTTTCCCTTGGGAATTGGATGTATTTTCTGTTGTCATTTAAAAAAAAATCTTCTTTTTAAAATTTGATATGATCTATACGCATGGGTAGGATAATGAAAAAGTGAATAGAATGTGCAGATGAGACTATCTGAGCTTGACACAGCCAGTTCCATATTAGGGAGTGAGATCATACATCAAGGCACATCTCACACACCTGCGTTCCTTTCAAATCCGATTCCTTACGGGAGAAAATTTGTCATGGGTGTCATGAAAGTCAGTTTTCATGACTTCCTGGTTTTTCTTTGCAACCCACGACCCCCAGAAGTTATTGCTGTTGGCATGAGGTTCTGGGTAGAAGGGAAGATTTTCCACTGCTGGTCCCTTCTTAGCCTCATCCTCCCATACATCACAGGGTGGAGAAATTGAAATTACTTCCATAGTCCTGAATGGAAATTTTTAAAATTGTGATAAAATCTGTGAATTTTTTTTTTGCCATGACTCCTAAAATTTCTCCAAATTATTTCCATGCCAGATTTGCTTCCCTATTTTCTCAGCAGCAACAACAACTTTGGAAGCTGGAAACTTGGTTTTTGAGGCCCCATACAAATGCAAACTGGAGACAGTGAGCCAGATCCTCTGGCACGTGAAGGCTCTAATGGTGCAAAGCAGCCGTAAGGCCAGCTTAACGAGCCACTTGAGAATTCCCCATGTGCAGGGTGATCTCTGGGAGGCATATAGCTGCCATCAGTCCTAAATCTGCAACTACATGACCACTGGCAGAAGATCCCCAGCAATCCATGGCTATTAAAACATCTCCTTGAGGCTATGCAGACCTGAAATGAAGTCCAGCATCAGGGGACAATCACCCAGCCAACCTCAAAAATGGGTGTGGAATGAGAAGCAAAGATTGTTTGACAGTATCTTCATACCTCCTACCCTTCCTGGATTGCACTGAATACAACGTAGAATCTGGACCATTTGCAAGGGCGGTTTAGATTGGACATAAGGGAGAAACTTCCTAACTGTCAGAGTGGTTAAGCACTGGAATAAAATGCCTAGGGAGGTTGTGGAATCTCCATCATTGGAGATTTTTAAGAGCCCATTACACAAACACCTGTCAGAGATGGTCTAATTCTTAGTCCTGCCCTGAGTGCAGGGGACTGGACTAGATGACCTCTCGAGGTCCCTTCCAGTCCTGTGGTTCTATTATCCCACAAAATACAGAGTGCAACTCAGAAACAGCATATTCTCCTTTTTCTCAGTAAGTAGATCTTCCTCATTTGGCTGCACAGGATTCTGATTCAGCTTCTTTCTGGAATGTGTTCATCGCAATGAGACACAATTCTTCCTGTCATGTTTTCTCACTCGGAGCCAAATGCTGCATTCTGTGCTCAGTCAGAGCTTCCATTGACTTAATGGTTGGAGCTTTGCTGGGGGAAGGACTTAGAGATGGTGGCCCCTCCAGTCACTTCAGCTCCCTATGTCCTGCGTCACCTGCATCAGGCATTACAATGTTTTAATTTATTCTTGTCAGCACGCATGAGCTTTTAAACTGATTTTGTAACCGTAACTTTGATTTTAATAAAAAAATAAACTGTGATGACATTAAGTGGAAAGAGGAATAGTTAGAGAGAGAGATTGTACTGTGGTGGACAAAGAAGGTGAGCACTGCACACTGAGGACTTCGGGCATGTATAATGACACTTTTGGCAGATTTTTAGGCTTTCCCGTCAATGAAAGCCTGATGGTTGAATGGAAGTGAGTAGAGAGAAGCTTGATCATGTATTTTCAATCCTCTGGAGGACAGCTTTCTGCAGCAGTGATGTGCCTGTTTTTGTTGTTGTTGGGTTTTTTTCTTTTCCCTATAAGAAACAGCAACAGAATGTTAACAAGCTTCATTTTCTGTACTCAACAACTAGTGAGTGGCCTTTGACCACTTCCCTGGTTGTTTGTGTTCTTGATGCTGATAGAGCTGAATTTTCACAAGACAGACCTGGATAATTTTCATGGCAGTAACACTGTTGCAAACCAATTAACAAGCCAGTTTGATAGGGTAAGGTTGTAGAGATGCCTATGGCTACTTTAATAAACTTCCTTGTGTATCAGTATGATACTATTGATTTTTCTTAACTGTTGGACCAAAAGACTAAGGTTCAAGCTCCATAGCAGGATATTGGCTGAAAAAGCAAAAACCATAGAGATTTCATGCTGTTTATAATTATTTAGTCTTTTTTTAAAAAACAAAGATATATGCAGGCATCCTTTTGCTCTCACATTTGTTTAATACTAATGTAAATAAAGCATTTTTGCACCAATTATGACGCAGAAGCATGGTTACCAGCAAGGTGGTAGACACTTTCCAACCTAATGGGAAGACAAGGTCCCTGAACACCAAGACCTTGCTCTCTAGATAGACAAAGTACAAACCTAGTGGGAGTTGGAGCTGGCAAAAGCAGTGAAACTAAGTAGGAAAAAAGGAGCAACATTGGGAAAGGCTGGTGGTTTTCATCATTGCATTTTGGGCAGGTAGATGTGGATGGAGCTTGGTGTCCAGAAGACCAGACAGGAGGAAGATGCAGTAGGCAATATAAGAAATCATCAGGGGCTGGACAAGAGGGTTTATAGTGGGAATGGAGAGGAATGGGCAGATTTTGGTGGTGCTAGAGAGATAAAACTGGTAGGATGAAGGAAACGCATCAATGTGTGAGCAGGGGCAGAGAGAACTTTGGTGGCAAGTTTCTCTGTCCACTCAAGTTATAAGGATAAGGCATAAGGAAGGATATGACGTTTCCATTGGCAATATATAAAAGAGGATGTGAGCTGAAAGATGAGTTCAGTTTTAGACATGTTAGGATTAAAGAACTGGTAGCGAGACACTCAAGAAGAGAAGTCAGAATCAGTGGAGATACAAGCATGGATGGTGAAGAGACAGAGGGGTGGATCTCTGAGTCTATAGAGGTGGGAGTTGGAGTCATGTGACTGCATTTGGTACTCCAGATATAAAATGAGGTGAAAAGGGACAAGGGGAGACTGTGACGGAGAAAGAGAGAGTGAGACTTTGAAAATCTGTGTATAGTATGAGGGTTTGAATGCACACATCTAGAGTTAGGGTTCCTGTCACCTTGGTATATAAATGTGTCTGCACTCAAAAAAAAAAGCATTTAATTATTGGCCCCTTGGTGCCAGAAACATGCAATCAAATAGGGGGCATTCAAAAAAGGACAATGTAGCTAAGGGCCTGGAGGAAAGGATTTCTGAGACTCAGTAATGGGATGAAATTAAGAAAAGAAAAATGCAGAGTGAACATCACTAACACCAGTAGTGAAACTACCGGTTATAGACTCTCTCAAGGCAAGTGGTGCAGAACCTACTCACCTGAGACATTTAACACTAGATTAGAAAGCAACAGAAGATACAACCCAAGCAATAATCCTGCACTGGTGGTTGGGATGGGGCAGACTGAATCTATAACATAGTAGATCTTTAGTTTTTAACATCTATCGGTGTGCGTTTTGTTGTTGTTGGACTATGGGTATGATTCTGTGCACTCGCATTTGAGAAAGATGTGATGTAACACATCCTCATCTCATGGGTGCCCCGTCATCTCTGGTTGCAGTGTTGCAAGGTCTGGTGCCTTCTTCTCAGATCTACAATAGCCTTTATTAGCCTGCATCTTCTCCTGACTCTCTCTGGGTTCTCTCTAGCTTGGCCTTCCAGTCAAGTCACATCAAAGTCTAAATTCATTCCAGGGTAGCACAAACTAACAGCCCTTCTGCCCCACTCAGGCTCCACTGTAGTTCCCTTGTTGGTTCTATGTCAGAACTTCCCCCTCAGGAGCCTAACCTGCTCCTGTAGCATTCTTCCTCTGATCTTTCCTGTCCACTAAACCTTTTCCCAAGGCTCCTCTCCACCAGAGAGGCCTGTATCCCCACAACTGTGCTCTCTTAGTCTACTTATAAGGCTTAGCTCCACCCCACATGTGCAGAACATCACCAATGGGCAGTATTGCCAGCTCCAAACACTCCAGAATCATGAATCAGACCCTAAAAATCACAAGATTTTGAGAAAATAACACATGCTGGGTTCTTTTTCTTTGCCTTCCGACTTTTCAGCCTTGAGGGTGCACTCTGACCATGGTTTCAAACTTTTTTCCTCAAACACGAGGCCTAGATACTTACAAAAAAAAATGAAAATTGAGATTCTTATGAAATCATTTGATGCCAGGAGCTGGGCCTGGAAGAAGACAAAATCACAGGTGTGAGCATCATTGCTTAAAGAAGGCTTTTTTAATTATCTAAAATGCTTGAAGGGATTCCACCCCCCCCCCGCCCCACTTCCGGATGCAGGATTCATGAAAGGAGCCTTCCTTTGGGGAAAAAGGAATTCTTTTAGCTCAATTCATTTATTTTGAGTCTGCCATCTGAAAATTCACTTGGCTGAAGTCTATTCCAAGAAGGTGAATTCAACCTGATTTTAGGTGAAGTTTTCTCTGCTGTGTAGCCTTCTCCTAGAGGTAGCTGGCAGGCAAAATGTCATCTTTACAGCCTGCAATTTACGATATGCAGCTCCTCAGGCAGACAATAACAACCGCGAACGTTATGGATTTGGGGTAATCCCTACAAGATATTTTTCCATAAACAAAAGTAAAATTGGCAGCTGCTGAATAATTCTGCCCCCACATATACTGTGCTACTTTGTTGTATTCTTTAGACTTTCATTTCAAAATTGGGAATGGTAAGAACAACATCTCAGTGTGAATAAACTCAGAAACCTCTATTAAATATAATGTTGAACAAACGTCTGCTATTTAAGGACCAGATTCTCAACTGGGGTAAATCAGCATAGCTCCACTCTCTTTGAACTATACTGTTTACACCAGCTGAGTATCAGAATCTCATACTTCTGGGCTGACTAAAATGACAGAGTTCTGACTGTATTATAGGGTATATTGCCATTTGCAAAAGACTTTGGAAGCTCCTTTCTCAACATGTGAAAGGGGGAAAAAAGCATTCAGCAGCCTGTAGCATTTCAGTGAAGGGAAGGCATGCCATATGTTGGTGGAGTGAAGGCATATCAGATAACTGTTTTTCCACTGAATCATGTTACCCAAGATATGCCACAAACAACAGGTGTGTGAGTGTCCTTTCATTTCACTAGCACGAATGTAACATGCCTTATTCTGCAGCCCCTACTGAAATGCCTGGAAGATGTAACATTCAGGTATATTTTATTGCGGTCTAGGTGAAAGAGAAAACATATGCAATCTCTATGCAAATATTGTATACATAACCTACACTTTAGGTTGGACTTTATGTGATCTTCTATGGATTTATAGACAATAGCAGCCCTCTTTCACATATTGTAGTTCCTAGATATATATGTAACATATAAAAATATGACATTTTCACCATTATATCATTAATTATTTGTATCACGGTACTGCATAGAGGTCTGCCTGCATTAAGGCCCCAGCTAGATCAGAAATCAATGGTGGTAGTCACAGGTGGGCTGGCCCTTTTAAGGGACTTGTGCTTAGCCCCACCTGCGCTTAGTTACCTGCTTTCCAGGTGATGAGTTTGATTTCTTATACTGACTCTTGTGTGACCATTACATCACAAAGTCACTGACGATAATATTAATACCTGGCTTAAAATGTGACCAGAAGAAGAGTTCTGTGTAAACTTGAAAAATTGTCTCTTTCACCAACAGATGTTGGTTCAATAAAAGATAATACCTCACTCACCTTGTCCAGTTTTTATATAGGACTTTTTACCAGGAGATCTCAAAGCACTTTGCAAAGGAGGTCAGTAGCAGGATTCGATACAGAGTTCACTATAATTGGCCAGGAGAAAAAGGAACCCCAGCCCAGATGTTTACAGAATAACAGCAGAATACAAAGATTAAAAAACAAAACATTCTGAAATGCAAAAGATGACCACAGCAAATAACGAAATGCACACAGCTGCTGCTAATGGCACACTTGCATCATGGTGTCATAGGGAGGGCTGGCCCTTTAAGGGAACAGAGCTTGGCCCGACTTGTGCCTTGTTATCCACCTCCCAGTGGTGGGTTTGCTATGCTCTGATGCACCCCAGAATAGCAATCCCAAAACCCCACACAAATACACACATAAAATTAAGCAAGACACACAGGTAAGTTATTACAGAACATGTAATAACCATGAACTGGTTAAGTCAGCAACAGTTTGAACAAAACATGGTAACAGTCCAAACAGCAGTTATGTAGCACCGGGCTGCACCCACTCAGTGCCGTGTGGACACACACATCCTTAAACAGGAACACTGAGTTCAGGGAGCAGGAGCCAGGAAGGTAACACGCAAGCCAGTCATCACAAATTTCCTTGTCATCACCCAAAAAGTTTAGTGGTAACTGGCCAGAAGCCCCAGGTGATCCCAGGGCCACAGGTTAGACTTCTGATTCAGCCTTCCATGCCACCACTCTGCCGCCACAGCAACACCACCAGGTAAATTATACCACCACAGTGACAGACCATTACTAAGAGCAAGTCTACACTACAGTACAGCTGTGCCGCTGTAGACGATGTAGTGAAGATGCACTACGCTATGGGAGAGTGCTCTTTTGCTGACATAGCACCTGTGCGGAGAGTGCAAAACTTGCGTTGCTTGGGAAGGGGAAGGGGGGTGCTTTTTCACAGCCCTGAGTAACATACGTTAAATCAACTTAAGCAGTAGTGTAGACCTGCCCTAAATCGTGGTCAGTGGTTTTGGGATTTGGTGACCCTCAGATGTATTTCAAATGATAAAACAATAACCCCTGAAATGAAAAATCTTTGTTTTGTTAGCCTTCCTGTTCCCTTTGGTTGTATTTTATGATCAAGCCAGAGGGCTAAATCCTTCAGAAGCACCATGTTTGGCTCATCCAAGAGTGGGAGAGTAAAATGTCTGGATTTGAAAGAGGGGAAAGGGAGGCCTGGAGCACCTACTATCAAGACGATCATGTCACAGTCTGTGCAGACTTAGTAGAAGACATTCCTTCTCTGAAGTGGTTATTGTCTTGTCTTAGCATCAGATGTAACAGATGCAGGAAACAAAGAAATAAAAAAGGGGGTATGAAAGGATGGGGCAACAGTAATACTGTACAAGCATTTTTATAGATTGTATAATTTTGTAGTTACAGAGGATTTGGAGAGGAGGTAATTGAAACAAATATGCAGACCAGTAAACAGTAGTCTCTTCTCATCACTGCTTGGTCAGCACTGGCTGGCAGTGTTGTCTAGGCATTTGGGGTAAAAATGAGTCCTAAAGGTAACTAAAGCATCCCTCAGTCCCTTCATCATTTTTGAGCTTAAGGCACAGAATCCCTGCAGCAAAACTGAGAAGGAGGCAAGATGAGAAGGAGGCAACTGGAGTATTATGTCCAGTTCTGGGCACCGCATTTCAAGAAAGATGTGGAGAAATTGGAGAGGGTCCAGAGAAGAGCAACAAGAATGATTAAAGGTCTTGAGAACATGACCTATGAAGGAAGGCTGAAAGAATTGGGTTTATTTAGTTTGGAAAAGAGAAGACTGAGAGGGGACATGATAACAGTTTTCAGGTATCTAAAAGGGTGTCATCAGGAGGAGGGAGAAAACTTGTTCACCTTAGCCTCTAATGATAGAACAAGAAGCAATGGGCTTAAACTGCAGCAAGGGAGATTTAGGTTGGACATTAGGAAAAAGTTCCTAACTGTCAGGGTAGTTAAACACTGGAATAAATTGCCTAGGGAGGTTGTGGAATCTCCATCTCTGGAGATATTTAAGAGTAGGTTAGATAAATGTCTATCAGGGATGGTCTAGACAGTATTTGGTCCTGCCATGAGGGCAGGGGACTGGACTCGATGACCTCTTGAGGTCCCTTCCAGTCCTAGAATCTATGAATCTATGTTTCTAGCATCTTTGGAATTTACCATTGAGAAACTCGTAGATGGATCAAGGACCACATGTAGCTCTATATCCATGCCTGCATTGCCAGTTGAAATCAGCGGGAGTTGTGTTTGTGGATGGAGAACAAGTTATGGCCCTATCTCCTGTAGTCTTTCCTCATGCAACAGACAGGGTGAGATTTTCAGGCATTCTGTAGTTGTGCATGCGTCTTCTAGTTTGCTATTTAAGTGTAGCACCCAAGCTTTTATAAATAACAAGTAATATCTTAAGGAAGGGACAAAAGGCTTTCTGCCTTTAACTGTGAACATGTGTCCTAACTCTCAGCAGTCACGTGGTGATTACTGTTTGAGTGGCTTCCTCTTCCTTCATCTGCTAAAAGCATTTGCAGAGCTGTATGGAAAATGTGTGATGGCAATTGCAGAATCTCATAATCTTCCCTTCTGTTAGAATCTCCTCTGCTCCAGACTGATGGACATTAGTGTTACTGAGCTACATAGCCAGCCAGATGCACAGGGAAAGGTCTGATAATGAGGAGGGATGTTTCTTTGGAAAGTGGCTAGCAGTGGTGAGTTTCCACATGTGGCCTGGGTTTGCATTGTCATCTTCTATTTTCTGAGTTTCTGGAAGGTGAATAATAAGGATAGAAGGCAATGTAATTTTTCAAGTAATAAAAAAGGTCCATATAGAATGGTCAATTTAGTCATCCTGCCAAGATATTAAGTATTTGGTTGTATTAGAGGGGGGAAAGAACCTCCTTCTCTCCCAAAATTTGGACACAATCCAGAATGCTGATGCTACCAGATGATACTTCACTTATCTGCGGCACAGAAAGAAAGGAGTGAGAGGTTTAAGAGAAGATGTTGGCAAGACGTTGCTGATCTGGTGCTCTACTTCATGGGGATTTAGTAAAGAATGTGTAGGCTGGTCCTTAGGCCTTCAGATGTTCCAACACACGATCAGGTTGAACAGGATTAAGTGAAATGGTATCAGGGAAAATAAAATAAGAACATTCCTTTACCCCTTTTTCCAAACATTTGATCATTTCTGAGATGGTCTCTTCTTGAAGTGTCTTAAATGTAAGTTTCTCAAGGATCTTCTCCCCCCCACCCCTTTTATTTTTCATATACCTCTTTACTTCCTGGTTCTGGCCAAATCGAGAACTACAATAGCTGCAATACTATGGAAGAGGCTGCCCTTGCAATATTCCCAGCCCCCAGAAGCAGAACATATAGGAGAGCCTCTGAGATGGCCTGTTTTCATGGGATTCCCTGGACAAATTTGAAAACTAATATTGGAGCAGCTTCAGATAAGCCTCTGAACTGAACCTGACTGTGCTAGCCACCATAGATCAGGCAACAATGCTGATGATAGGTGACACACTTGGAGAAAGACAGAACTGGAAGTCAGGAGGTGTGAGCTCTGTTGACTCCTGCGCTTGAGCTGGCTGAAAAGGGAGAATTCCTCTCCAGGAAATTTTTTGTCTTTGAAAATGAGTCCCATACCATTTGGGGATGAAATATTAAATGTCAACATTTTTGTGGAAATGGATTTCAAGAAATATCATATCTTGGGAAAACTGAAATGGAATTTTTTGGCTTCTTGGATGCCCTGAGGGAAGGGTCTTGACAAGATCCTTCCATCCCACCACTCGGCCTCCACAGCAATGCCACTAACTCCAGGAGCCAGAGAAGGAGCGAGAGGCAGAATGCCTTGGCACTGTGTCTCTGCATCCCCAAGAATTAGGCGGTAGGTGTGAAAACCTGCCTGAGTTTTAATGAAAGATTTGTCAAATCTGTAATAGATTTCAGCAAAACATTTCATTCTACCAAACTGACACTTGCATTGCGACCAGGTCATCTTTGGGCAAGTCACTTCACCTGTCTGTGCCTGGGTATAATACTTACCTTCCTTTGTGAACCACAAGATCATCTTCAGAAGAAAGGTGCTATGGAGCTGTAAAATATTGTTATTGCTCATGGTGATGAAGGAGAAATCCTCTGGCATTTCCCTATTTCTCCTCCTATTGACTTCTTGCCACCCACATCAATCCTACTTGGCTAGTGGGAAGGATCCCTAATGCCCATTAATGCTCCCTAATGCCAGAGCAGGTTCTGTGAGAGTTTGAGGAGGCAAACTTTTTCTTCACATGGGCTGGGCACCCTGCATTCATAGGAGAGCTGTGAGACTCAGCCACATCCTCAGTCATAAGTTCTGTCAATAGTGTTTTATTTGTATTTTACTTATGTTATTGGTGGAGTTCTAGTATTGTGGTCGGTGCCATGTAAACTGCATAGACGACAGCAATCCATAGATAAGTACTGTGTCCTTAATGAGAGAGAACTTGAGCTGTTCTGAATCCAGTGTCTATCACTAAGAGCTCAAGAATGTCTAAATCATATGACCCCCCCATGGAATTAAATGGCAGACTGTCCCACAGCTAAAATACACAACTCTCAGTCCTTGCCAATCCACCAAGATAGATTTCTTAGCTGTCACTTGAGTCCTTGGAAAACAACCTCTTTGTCAGCTGAAACGAATGAGCAGAAGAGACATATCTCTACTATAGCACGCAGATTGATGAGCTATTTGAGAGAGAGAAGTTACACAAGCACGCTAGGTACAATCCCTCATAGTTATGAGACTGACTGTCATCTTTGCTTTCAGCCTCATGGGCTTTTGCCAAGCCAACACACTCATTAGAAAGATATAACTGGGAAAAGTAGATCTGACCTACACGCAGGTGTTTGCAGAGTTGAAGGAAGATTCTCCTCCTCTCTGTTTGAACAAATGGCTCAGCAGGCACCTCTCCAACAGCTGGCAGACCAGTCAGCTTCCATCTCCAAGTGAGATTTTCTATGTGTCTGAGCTGCAGGTTGGTTAACCCAGGGTTCACAGTCAGAAATGAGAGACATTGTGGAAGGGAATTTCTGGAATCAATGCGACAAGCAAATAAGTGAAAGTCACTGAGATCAGCTGCTCAGGTGGCATCCTGTTTCTTCAGGAACAGCCAAACACACTCATCACAAGCATCCCCTCTGAATACTGGAGACTAGAGAAATTAAACCTCTACGAATTTTGATTTCTTTTAAATGGTATTGGATGAATACTAAAATCACTCTTCATCTTAGAAATAACATAGGTACTGGGCATTTATCTCTCTACATAATCCAGTAGTTATGCAGACATGAACAATTCGATTCATTCTCTCTCATTTGCCTCTCCTGTGAGGCAAGTTAATAAATATTATCCCAGTTTTACATATGGAGAAATGATCTGCCCGCTGCCTTGCTCCTGATATTGTTAGTCACATCTGTGCAAAGTGATTGTAAAATGCCACCAGACTGGAATTCTCTATTCACAGCTAGGATAATGTGTCTCACTCACGTTGCACAGGGGTCAATGTGTGAACAAAGGGAAAGTGGTGGAAAGCCAGGCCCAGTGTCAGAGCTGGGATTAGAATGGAAAAATCCTGCCTCTTTCTGTGCTCAGACTGTCTCTTTCCGTAAACCTTTGAACTTTCAGGTTCACGACCTCAGGCTTATTAGAAGTCCCAAAATCACCAACCTTAAAAGCCCCATTGGCTTCAAAACACATCACTCCATCTACCCAACGACACAGGCCACCGAGAGTATATCACCCTAGCACTCCGTTTTCTTCAGTGGCTCCCTAATAAATGCCAGGTCAAATTCAAGGTTTCCATTCTCATCTTCAAAGCTCTTAAGGGCATTACCTGAGTGATAATGATCTTGAAAAATGGATTCTCAAGAGTGCAGCTGCGTTGGAAATGTCTTTCCCATGACACAAGAACTTTCGAGATTTTGAAAAGTTTTCTATCCTGAATTGGGATGAAAACTCAAGTCTCAAATTTTTGTGAACTAAATTTTCTCCCCAAAATGGAACTATAAGTAGCTTAATTTTCAAAACAAAATGTCATTTGGAATTGGAAAACTAATTTTTCCTTTTTCAGCTTTTTTGCAAGTAAAATAAATTGTCAAATTTGACCCTTTGCTGTCAAAAGTTTCTGTTTTGATGAATTAGCATTTTTCAGTGAAAAAGTGCTTCATCAAACAATTCCTGACCTGCTCTACACAACAGTGAGTCCCTATGCTCAAGAGAGAGTTTTCTTGGTGATTGCCCAGCATATCTAGAACTCACTTGCAGAAGAGAACTGGTTGACCACGAATTTCAGCATCTAAACGGCAAAGTACTTCATTTCCTTTGTGACCAGGTGCCTGGAATGGACCACACTGATGATCTACTCAAGGCAGACTGCAAGAAACAGGATAGACAATTCTCAAAGACTAGTGGTTTATGCTATTATTAGATTAACCAAACCAATAAAAAAGGATCTTCTGTAGCACCACATTGGTAAATGAAAAGCCAAACGTAATCCCCTTCAGGCATTCCAGCCCTTGGCTCCCACCCAGACTGACTGATCTAATCTAGTGAGAGGTTACTGAAAACCCTGTTCACCATATCTGAGGTTCTAGCAATCCCAAAGGCTTAGATGTTTACCCCCAGGTAAATATATATTTCAGATCTTACCCAAATATCTCATTGTCAGTCCAGCCTTAGTAAACTAACAAAAGATTATATTAAGAAAAGAAAAGAATGGTTGAATAATTAAGGAATCATATACATCCAAGTGATTTTCAGTGTTCGTAGATCAGGATCATACCAGTGATGGAATAGACTGCTGGCTTGCCAAAGTCTCTCTGGTAGCTTCCAAAAGATTGGAACGTCCTCAGTCCATAGCTCAAAATATTTCTTTTAGTTGTAAATCCACAGTTCAAAGAATTGGAGCAGGAACGAGGCAACATGGAGATGTCTCTGGTGTCTTTTATACCCTCTGCCATGGGTACGGAAATTTACTGTCCCAAACAAAGCCCACAGCCCCTGTCTATGGAAAGTTACTGACAAAGATGGAGCCCAAGGTCACATGTCCATGTCATGTGCCTTTACATGTTTTGCTGAATCATAGGGATGTCCAATGGCTTCTTTTTATCTGAGACATCCTCAGAGCTTTCTGGAGCGTGGATTCTTCTAAATGGCCCATCAAGCTTGAATAGTCCAGTCACAATGGGCTGTCAAGACTGGATGTAAACTGTCTTATGGGTGTCACCCGAAGACCAAACACATTAGAGATACAAATACGTAGCCAATATACATAACTTCAGATACAGTAATGATAGATGGATTTAACCAGGATAATGAAACTTGATAGATTGTAACTTTTCCATTGACACCTTACATGATACGCTTTGTATGAGATTTATTGCAATTTTATAACGGTGGTAGCAACGATACAAATGTTCATCTTCAGTCATACAGCATCACATCCTCCCATCCATTTTCTTGTCTATTTGGATGTGAGGTTGTTGGAGCAGGTATTCAATCTAAACATGCGTTTGTATCACAAGGTCTCAATCGTTGATTGCAGCACCTAGGCACCACTGTAATATTGCTCCAACTCCTTCCTGGATTTATCCTTCTCAAATTTGCTCAAACAAACCCAGACCATGGGGGTGAGAGAGAGTGAAATCCTGGCCCTTTGACGTCCTTAGGAATTTTGTTGTTGACTTCATTAAAGCTAGGATTTCACCCTGTATCTGTGTTTACACTTCATAATGTATGCGGCACCCAGCTGTCACGGTGATGAGAGCTGCATTAGAACCTAGACACAGCTGTAAGGTTAAACCTGAGAGCCCCTACTGTTAAATGACTTGGGCCAGGGGGCAGGGCATTCTCAGTGCAGTGCTCTGCAATTTGCTCCCCTTTTGGTGCAATGCAGCCCAAGTTTATTGACTGCAAGTGACATGATGGTTGGTCCTGATTTAATCTACATCTGTCCTCTTCCTCCCAATTACAGGAGCCAGCTCTCCTTCAAGGTCATTTCTTTTTTAATATTCCAGGCCTTGCAGTTTAGTTTTGTTTTTTATTTTATTTTGCCACTTCACAGATTCAGAAAAATCTCAGCCCTCTAGCCTATGGGTCTTGGGTTTGGAGCAATGCCAATGTTGTGCAGAGGGAGATTGCCCATCCATTGCCCCACTGGAACTCAACTGAGACACCTCTGGAAATCCTCTACCATGCCACTCTACTCCTGCGCCTCTTCCTGCCCAGGCCAGTAGAAGTGGTGAAAAGAAATGGAGGCAATGAACTTCTTTCAAATCTTGATGGGGCTTTTTAATGGGTCTTTGGAAATAATCAGGTTCCATTTTCTTAGCAGCAGTATGGACGTGGAGATGACTTTTTTTTCCTTGCTGCTAAATGTCTTCTCAATCTTAATATTGTTCCAAAGCCATAACACCAAAAACTGCATTTTTATGACTCCAAATGACCTTCAGAATTGAAGTCAAGGCTAACTTCTGCTTGACTATAATATTTTGGGTCATTAATTTCACTAGATATTCTGATTTGTAATTTTATTAAGTTTCAGAGCATAACCATTTTTAATATTGCATTTCTTTCTAAACAAGATGGTCCAGATCCTAAACTGCTGTGAATCAGCATAGTGCCATTGAAGTGGCTGGAGCTAAGCTGAGTATCTGGCCCTGTGCTTTTTGCTTAAATTCTGATTTCAGTCAGTATGTCGTTGACCCAAATTCTTGCAACGTTCTATATTAAACATCCTATTAACCTTGGATCGTGATATTTTGGTAGGAAGGATCGGATGCTCTAGTAGATGGAATGTTGTTAATAGCCTTGTGGTTGGAAATAATGTACATAGCAATGTAAATGTACACCCCCTTTACAAAAATGATGGCCAGATTCCATCAGGTCATGTGCCTTTTTTGCCCCATGTCAATTTGAATCTGTCCAGAGTGATCTCCTGGTTGGATAGCTATCTAATCAACCTATGTATTCCATGAAGCTTCTATGTAATTTAGGCAATTTTATGGTCCCGGTAGTATATGAGCACCTCACACTAAAAATTATATTTCTCCTCTCAAATGCCACTTAATGTGGAGAAACTGAGGCCCAGAAAGATGAAGTGGCTTGCAAAAAGTCTCACAGGAAGTCTGTGGTGGAGCAAGACACTGTATCTGGATCTTCAAGTCCTAGGCAAGTGCCCTAAACACTGGACCATCCTTCCTTTCTAAGACAATGTGGCTAAAGAAAATGCCCCTATGTTGTGTTAATCTCTGGCTGCAGTTTCAGCCCCATTGGCTGCTGGGGCACTAAACCGGTGCACAGTGATCCCAGGATCAGGGGAGTGCAGAGTCGAGTTTTATGATACTTATGCATGCATGCACGTCAGCCGCAGCCTGCGTGCTGCTCTCTAGATGTGGCAGAGTACCCGGCTCATAGAGTGAGGAACTATCCCTGACTGAGGCACTACACATCTAAGCAAGCAAGGTAACCCAACACAAGCCAAGACATGGAGCAATTTCTCAGAGGTGGGAGGGTCTGGTTATCACTGGTGAAGAGATAATGAGTGAGGTTTGGTGGCATATACACTATCAGAGGCTTCTTATTCAATTAACCGATAAACAGTAGGAATTTTATTTGACCATTTACCTTGCATTAAGCTGCCTAAATTGCATTCTCGGCCCTTCCACATAACTACAGGCAGAACCAATGGGACCAGAGCCTGACGTTGCACTCCTAGTTTATATCCTTATTTTAGTCCGTTTGGAGGATGGACGAGTTGTGGCACAGATTTTTTAGGAGACATGGGAATAGAATCCATGAGTCCTGACCAGTAGACATTGCTCCATCTCTTTATCTCACCAAGGCTGGTTATTTCTTAGCAGGTTCAATGTTCTTTATTCAGCTGCTATAAAGTCATTCTGAAATCCTACTGTGGGCTTCATTGTCGATAAATGAACATGCCTTCAGTGTTACTTTCTGACCAACACACTTCATGTGTAGAAAATTCTTCTAGCACTTCTTTGCCATTCACCCTTTCCGAGAGTCTTTGGTTTATTCCAGTAAGTTTGCTAAACCTGGTGATCCTTGTACAGAGCAGTGTCCCCTGGAGAAAAAACTGAATGAGTTTAGAAGCTTTTATAATCTGGTTGAGCTGGCATTGGTCTTACTAAGTAATGTCCTGTCTTCTATATTCACAGTTTCAATTGACACATCGACACTTCTCTCCTTTTCTTTGTTAATATTATCAAGTTCAGCTTGAAGTCACATGTCTGCCAACAATGCTTTCTGTTTCCAACTCCGTGACGAACTATCCTACTTCTCAGGTGCATCTTTTCCTTGAAGGGAAATGTAGTGTGCAGATGTTTCTCAGCTGAGCTCTGTGCAGAGCTTTGCTGGTTGGATACATTCAGTGGAAATAAGAATGTGTTGCTTTGAATCCAGATTTCAAAGGACTTTGCAAAGGGTGCTAAATGTTATTTCAGGGCTCAGTTGTTGAGGTGGACAGAAAGTTAAAGAGAATTTCTGGCAAGCGAGATGGATGTCTAGAGGTTTGTGCATTGGATTAAAGATATGTATCACTGCAGCTGGAAGGTGTGATTCCCAGCATGGGTAGACAGACTCACGATAGCTCAGCTCAAGCTAGTGCAGTAAAAATAACCGGCTAGTCCAAGCCACTGCCTGTGCCACAACATCCACACTGCTATTTCCAGTGCTATCTCAAGTTGAGCTAGCATAAGTCTGTCTACCTGAACTGGAAATCACACCTCCCAGCTGCAGTGTAGCAAAGAGCTCCTGTAGTCGGTAAGATTCAGTACTCACAGTGGTCTATAATGGTATAAACTTTGCAATTTAAAGTTGATGATCAGGGTGGGAGGAGAGAATTCACAACTTAAGAAATCTTGCTACTGAAAAGATAGTTCAGTGCTGAATGTCTGATTCATCTTGTGGATCTTATCTTGGTTGATCTTGAGCTAGTTTTCAATACTGTGAAGGGAGTAACAGGTAATTATAATCCAATCTCCCTCAGAGCCTACTATCATACTCGTGCTTTAGTCTGTGAGATCATCCAGATGCAGAATAACTTACTGAAGGTAGCCAGCACAGTGTGCCAAAAAAAAAAAAGGAATTCCAGGGTTGGAGAATTTGCTGCAGTAAAAAAAGTGACATTTGCAGGTCACACCTACATTTTCCAAGACTACTGTGAAAAGAAAAACATCCACTGCAGCAAAATCTGGAGAAGCACAGCAGAACTGGACTTCTGAAGCTGAGCAGGTTAGAATGGAGACAGTCATTGTCGACTTCAGTCACCTTTTGTTTAGTTCTGAGACTCACGCAGCTATGGTACCACACAGTGGTGGAGCTAGGTCTGTAAAGGGCTTTGCAATCTTCTGATAAAAGGTTTAATATACATTCAAAATATTTATTATTCATTTTATTTGCTTATTTTACGTACAAGTAGGTCAACTAGATTCAGCCCCTTTTTCATTAACTAGCCAAAAGAAATTAGGTTTAACTTTTTCTGCAGTTTTTGTCTGGTCAGTCATCCAGTTGAAGCAACAGTGTGGCCTGGATTCTCAATTGCCTTGCATGTGGACTAGTCATTTACCACCTATGTGAAGAGGGTGTTGGATGGTGCCATTCTAATCTGTTAGCATTTTACACTTCCCTTGGGGGTGGTTCCAGGCCCCAGCATGCGAAGCGCGTGCTTGGGGCGGCATACCGCGGGGGTGTTCTGCCGGTCGCTGGGAGGGTGGCAGGCAGGGTGCTTTCGGTTCCACCGAAGCCGCAGGACCAGCGGACCCTCCACAGGCATGCCTGCGGGAGGTCCACCGGAGCTGCGGGGCCGGCGAGCGGCAGAGTGTCCCCCCGTGGCATAACGCCGTGCTTGGGGCGGCGAAATGTCTAGAGCCGCCCCTGTCCCTTGCACAGGTGTAAATGACTGCTCGCAATGCTACTCAATGGTGAACCAACTCCTCTATGGACAGTAAGCAGGTCAACATCTGCTAAATGTTCAATAGACTTTTGAAGGGAAAATAGGGACACAAAACTAAGTGGAGCATATCACTTTGTGTTTCCAGATGGTTATCATTTCATTTCAGTTTTGTTTTGTGTTTTTTTTTTCTTCCCACCCTCCTCTGCCCCTGCCCCTGCAAACCACCAAATTTCACCTGGCTTCGGTTTAAAACCACCAAGTTTATCCATGTGCCATGTGGTTGCTTGAGATGTTTCTGAATACTAAACCATGTATCTGGAAATAACCCACTCACCCTTCACTAAATCCCCAACTCCCTTGGAGATGGAAGGGTTAATGCCCAGGAACAGGCGCTTTCAACAAAAAATCAACACTTTTATTTAAACTGGGTAATCCCTCAGTCAATATCAGGGCAATTCTAAGAAGAGATCCCTTATAGGCAGTTACATATACACATTCCCCAACCATAGTGCAATATACCCAGCCTCTGATACCTAAATATACAGATTAATACTCTCTAAACCCATTCAGAGTCCTAGCATCTCAACTCAGCCTGATCTGTACCATTCAGGGTACAAACCACCCTTTGCTGAAATCATGGAAGCTATGGTGCTAAATCCTGCTTGCTGCTGCCTGGACTTCCCACCAAGGTCCTCCTGACCCTGGGTCAGACCTTTTGTGCAGCAGCTTTCAGCTGTCCCCTTGTCTCTTTCTGTCTCCCCAGATAAAATGAAACTGCTCAATGCAACAGTGAACATGGGCCAGGTTTCGTTTCTGGGATGAAGCTGGGAGCGAGCTATGTTTTTCTTGGTTTGAGGGTTTGTTGCAAAAGTGTCATGTAATTCTAGTCAATTCAATGAGGCTGGTCAAAGATAAACTTGCTAAAAATAAATAAATAGATGGATGGATGAAGACTGTTTAGAAAGATTAGCAATGTGCTCCTGCAGCACTTCTACATGTCTCATGAAATGGCCCAGGGTACACGATCTTTTAGCCCTCCTACTTCCTCAAACAGCACCACTGGCTCCCCATTCATTTCAAAGTCTAGTTCAAAACCAACCTCTTTGTCTTCAGAACCTTTCCTAGATCACACCAGCCTACTTCAGGGATCTTTTCTCTTTGTACCCTTGCTCATGTCTTGATTTGTGTAGATGGCCTCTGCCTTTTTCACTTTGCACCATCACAATATTACCTGCTGTGGATGCAACAATTTTCTCTTCCGCTCAAGCTTTCTCTCTCCTTCAGTGTCTTAGATTTCAGCTGAAAGTGTAGGTCTTTGTCTATACCTTTTAATCTCAATCTCTCTCTCCCCCTCGCTTTATGCTCTTAGTTCACTCTCTATTTTAACTCGGGGTTCAGTTTGAAAGATGCTACATAAAATAGTTGCATTGCATTGTTTTTGTAAGGGAGCTTTCCATGAAAGCTTTCCGTGAATATTAGGTTCAGGTTTCCAACTATTGGCATTCACTCTCTCTCAGAACTAGATGGGGGGAAGTATTGCCAATTAGCTAATTTCTCATTTAGATTCCATGCCTTCCAATACATAGAACAATAATTAATAATACAATAGTGAAACACATCCAGAGGAATTTAGAAACACTCAGTGTTCTTTCCCAGATCATAGCAATGACTCTTAAGAAACTATCCAAGATTGTCTTGGCACTGAAAATGAAATATGTGATACTTTAGGTTCTAGAATGTCCTTTCATTAGTTTCCTTTGCATTTGCTCACAGATACTTTGGGCCCAAACTCAATTAATACTTTTCAGGGCAACAGATGGATACCCTTTGGAGTTAAAATCCTTGTTTATTTTTTATGACATTAACAACTACTTCTACAGAGCCCTTATTATTTGAGCTATGTGTCTTGCTGCATTCATGTCATTTAGCCTTTTTAAATGGTTCTTGCTTCCAGAAAATGTGTGCTGCATGACTCACTCAGAGATTATTTTACTAAATAGCACACTGTCAACTATCACCAGCATTATGAAAACTGTGGTTTCATTTGTACCCCGCCATGGGAAAACAGAATCTTTGAAGTCGTGAAACTGTATACATTATTTACTTTTTGCTTAGGTGAATAAATAACTTGATTGAAATGCTAGTTGTAAAAGATTCGGATATGCTGGCAGGCTTCCAAGGTTAGAATGGGGTTGGTTTTCAGCAGCAGTACTGCAGTTGCATTAACAAATGACCAGAAGTAGGTTTGGACTTGTAGCAATAAAGGTCCGGAATGTGATGCTGGGTGGAGGAGATGTTCTCTTGAAAGCAATAATTATTTGGGAACTTTGTGAACCAAGAAATTGAAAGTCAAGATCCAACAGCAAATTGCCGTCACTGTTGCTTTACAGCAGTTGGTGTGCATATCGCAAATCCTTAAAAGGGGATTTCAATACTAGCATGAATTTGAAAGAGAGTATCTATACAGAAAGTAATTTCATTGACTAATCATTTAGTGTGCTCCCTATAGTAATAAATAATACTTTGCATTTATTGCTTATTTCGCACTCTCATCTGAGTCTCTGAAAGCATAGTAAAAAGATTATAGGGTCAAATGCTGGTCCCAAAGAAATCAGTGGAAGCTACTGGTGATGAAAAATCAGGCCACTTATTTATAAGTCTAAGAAGCTTTAGGCACACAAGTTGGAAAACTGGGGGCTACCTTAGATTGTGCAAGGTGTCACAGAAAAATGGTGGTACTGTCACACACAGAACCCTGGAACACACTCCCTATTTCCTGCTGTAAGCAGCAAAGCCCATCCAGTCTGTCTTTACTCTTTCAGAGTTGGATTTGTTCACACACCCTAATCCTGGGGCCAGCCATAATTGGTCCAGCTATCCGTACAACTTGTGGCCACTTCCAGGCTGTTCTTTCTTAGGCCCACAGCCCCAGTGAATCATTCCAGTAGCTGAGGATTGCCAAGGTATAGGGACGCTCCAAGAACAGCCCCAATGCATAGGTTCATTATGCTGAGTTTCCCTGTAAAGTAAGGATTCCTCCCTACAGAAGCAGGGTTAGTTAGGGAGTCAATTAAGCTTCCATCAGAGCTGCTTTGTACCACTGGAACAGCACAAAGCAGCCTGAGCTGGGTCCAACAGGAGAAGATGGGCTGGGAATGAGCACATTGCTGCTTAGCAAACATTGTGAGAAAAAATATGATAAAATGAGAGAGGCTACGCAGCCTCGATCCACCCTTAGAACAGTCCTGGTGGAAACAGCTCCTAGGCTTGCTTGAGCAGCAGAAGAAAATCATCTTTGTGTTCTTCAATTGAAGTGCTCCATCTGCTGCAGTTGGACCATGTTTGGTAAGTTACCACTCACTGGCATGAGACACCACAGGTTCCCTCTATAGTGAGAATAGGAAATGAATGTGCCGAGAGTGTTATATCGGCTTGGCAAATGACGACCTTTTTAAAGGAAGACAGAATTATTACAGATCTCCTAAATTGTTGGCTTCTTGGGTTTCGTTAGGTCTCTCAACAGTCCTGCTGGAGAGACAGCAGTGGAAAAAATGGGTTGTCTTCTGTGTTAGGCACAGGAGAGCCTGAGTCTAAGTAAGTACGTCAGCAGTGTACAGGTCCTAGGATTCAACTTTGTTCCCATTAGAGCATATGGAAAAAAAACCTATAGACCCCCTAAAAGCCCCAGTGAAAGCAGAGTTGTGCTCCGAGTCGGATCCACACCACTCAGTCATATTCTTGTTTGTACATATGATTTGAAGCTTTTGAATGGAAAGTCAGCCTGCAGGAAGTTAAGAGTCAAGAGGATTACGAGAAGGAGCTCAATTGTTTATCCAAACTTTAATGTAAACTCAGTTACCAGAACCAGCTACACCGCAACAATGAGCTTAGTTACTCTTTCAGCTAGTACTTCACAGAGCTTTTAGCAAAGCCACTTTCAGAGCTGTGTCACAAAGAGCTCTGCCTTACCTGCTTGAGAACAATGGAGATCAGACATGAATGAGAGCAGAACCTGGCATTCTCAATTGAAATGGGAGCCATGGCAATTCTTTGCATGTATAGGTGAAAGAGGAACTAAGCTCTTTGTTGTGCTGCATATAATATGCTTAAACACGTAGATACCGAAATATAAATGCATGCAATGGGATATTCACAGAACTTGCCTACACAGGGACACTCATGAACATTCATTCAAATTAACTTTGAAAGTAGATTGTTAAACCACATCAAATCTCTGTGTGGATGCATAACACCAACAGACCCTGGTTGTCTGCAGGTGGGATCGAAGCGGGGACTTCCGGAACTTAGTGCATGAGGCTCTACCTCATGAGCTAAAAATCAGCTGCTTGTTAGCTAAGGCAGTAGAGCAGACTCATTTTAGCGCTCTCTAAGTGGTCTTAGTGCCACTATATGGGCCAGAACACCACACCCAGAAGATGTGTGGGCTACAGAAGCTCTTATTCAGAATTAAAGTTGGCTGCATTCTATTTAGCTTTATTCAGAAGTGAATTAAGCTAAATCAAATGAAGGACTTTTTAATTCTAAGAGTGTCCACATAGGGGTTTAATGCAGTTTAATTAATCCAGTTTAAATTCACATCTTTAGTTAATTTTGAATAACTTTCCGGAGTGTCCATGTATACACAAGCCTTGAGTGAAACAGTAATTGTAGTGAAGGTGATTGTAAAATGTCACTATGACAGCAGAGACCCTACATGGAAAAACCTGCCTATGTCTTCACCCCAGGAATTGAGGCAAGGCCAGTGCTTAATTTGTGCCAGGGCTGAGCGCTGGTATCTCCAGGTTTGGCAGTTCATAGCCCTGGCACTTCTAGGCTTGTCACATCAGTTATGAAAGTAAATAAATTGCTTGAGCTCTGGCACCTCGGTCATTACAAATTAAGCACCGGGCAATGCTCATCCCTCACCCTTAGCAACTGCAGAATGCAGACACATCTGGGATGAAGGGAAACATCTGGGATGAAGGTTCAGCCCAGCCCAGCTTGTCTTCACTCTCCGCTGAGAGCAGCTGCAGCAAGATTGGGAAACAAGAATTCTCTTCTCTTCATACACAATAGCACCTGCTCTGCTCTGCTTGGAGAAAAATTCAAACTCTATAATTGCTTGACCATATTAAATGATACGAGAAATGTATGTGGATAGTGAAGTTGCATCACTAAAAGCAATGTCTGGTTTAAAAATTTTATTTGAATTTTTGTTTCTAAAAATAAAAAATAATTGTTTTGGTCCAAATGGACATTCAACAACAATTTTCATGTTTTGTCCAAAACATTTCTCTTCCCCTCTCCTCCCCTCCATCCCAGCTTTTCACAAAAACAAAAGAGTAGATTTCATTTCCAGTCACTTTTTTCTGGTTGTCAACACCCAAAAAAATAAAATCAGGCTTATTTTATGGAAACCCAAAAGCTTTGGAACAAAGGTATCAATGACAACACACTTTTTTCTTTGTTTCCATCTATTTTTGGTGGGAACAAAATCTGTTTAATCTCTGCTACGAACTTTTTATTGTGAGAGCAGAGGAGAAAGGAAAGGTGAGAGTGACTTATTAGCACTGTGCTAGAACTCAGGGCCAATATCAGAGCCACTAGAGGAAGCTCCTCTCTGTGTAAGATGAATGTCCACTGGACTGTACTGCAGCAATCTGAGACTTTTACTCCACTCTCATACAAGTTTCACAGCTTATTTTTCTTCACTGGATCTCTTCTTACTGAATCAAATGAATACTCCTTGTCCTCATGTGCAGGGACCCTCTTAATTTTGCCCCATTTTCATTTCAGTTCTCCTTTTCCCCCTCTTCAACCAATCTCTCTCCCCTTTTCTCTCATCAGTAACCCCTACACCTTTGCTCCCCCAAACTGTTGAATTTTGTCTAGCATTTGCTCATCTTGTGTGAAATTCTAGCTTCTTGAAGTCAATGGCAAAACTTCCATGGACTTTACTGGAGCCAGGGTTTCATCGCTTGCCTTGATCAGATTGTGGGTATGTTTTATTTTGTATTTGTTTATCTGGTCTGTGTTAAAGAATAAGCTCTTTGGAGCAGGGGACATGTCTTATCTGTATTGGTAAAGCATCATATAAAGTTGTGATAGTATATAAACGTTTATAATAATTAATACAGAAGATTTGCCTTGGCGATATGAGAATGTGTTTATAGCTATAAATGAAGTTAAATTCTATATCTCTTGCCCATCTGCAATGGAGGCAGAGGAAAACATTGCTTCCACTCTGAGAGACTGCTTATAAACAATGTTAACCAAATTATACTGCACTATAAGAGTTATTACAAGGAAATGCTGATGCAGCAAGAAGTAAAGAGGCTGAGTGACAGCAATGCAATAATAACTTAAGCAGGCGTAATGCAAAGGGAAAATAGCACCTGTACCAAATGGACAGGAATTCTGTGGAACCTCCCTAGCAGGAAAAGAAGGTGCAGGGCATTGGGCTTAGACTCATGAGATCTGGATATAGTTCCCAGCTCTGCTAAAGACTTCCTGTATGACCTTGGGTAGGTCACGTCATCTCCATTTGCCTCGTTTCCCCATCTGTAAAATGGGTATAATAATGTTCCCTTTCTCTCACACTGTGTCCATCTTGCTTATTTAGACTGTAAGCACATCAGGGCCAGGATTGTCTCTTACGATGGGTCCCTGATCTTGGTTGGGTCCTTTAAGCAATAGCATAATGCACATAATAAAAACTGATCTGTTAATTTGCCCAGAAGCTTGGCAAGGGAAATAGTAGATTACTGTTGTTTATGAGGCATTTTAAGCTAAACTGAAGAATATATTGTTGGGAGCTGTGGGAGTGAAGTAGAAGGGTCCCATAAACACCATAGACTGACACATCCAGTTGCCAATTAGCCAGTAACTCTTCTGGACTCTGTAATAGCTTTAAAACGTGCATTCTTTTTGCCCTCCGGGATTGCTGGAAATGGGCAGGGTCCATTTGAGATCATTTTCTAAAGCATCCATCTTACAAAAAGCAAAGATTATTTCTCTCCTGGAGGGTGCCTGGGGCAAGATTCTGATTCCGTAACTGTTGTTAAATACCTCCTAGCAACACTGTGAGAAATGAATTGGATGTGGCTCGAGAAGTCATGGAACAAAGTAAGAACTTCATTGCGTATTGTAGCCAGCTGGATACAATGGTTTTGGGATGAATACTGATTCTAGTTCATAAGATAACCACTGTGTGAATTCAGAACTTGTGAAATAGACCAAATCGGCAGCCACAAAGTCCTTTGTGTATCACAGCCCTGGTTCACTCTAAGATCCACAAGCCTGACCTGAAAGGAACATCTTCAGGGAGAATAAGATGCAGTTTTGTTGCCTTGGTTCAGCCAATCCATCACCTTTTTGCTTAGGCTGCCAACAATGACCCACTAGTGGTGGAGTTATTGCGGGGTGGGGTCAACATTTGTCCATTGGCAACTCTTACTCTGTACAGCAACTGGCTCAAGGGGGCTATTGATCTCGGTTGGGGTCTCTCTGTGTACCGTAATATATATATATATATATATATATATATATATATATATATATATATATATTAAGAACTGAAATGTAATGACCAATGTCCTTCCATGTGGCCAAACCTTGTTACATCAGATGTTAAGTACTGGAGGAGGCAAATAATCACTAACTAGTAACTTATTTATTGCAATTTTTTTTTTCGTATTGGGAATTGTCTGCTAGCAGACTGCAAAATCTGCATATTTATTTGAAATTATTTAATACTTTTATTCTCCCCTTCCCCAAAATTCTCAGTCTGCTAGAATCAGGGGTTCTCAAACTGGGGGTTGGGAACCCTTAGGGGGTCACAAGGTTATTACATGGGGGGGGTCACGAGCTGTCAGCCTCCACCCCAAACCTCCAGCATTTATAATGGTGTTAAATATATTAAAAAGTGTTTTTAATTTATAAGGGAGGTCGCACTCAGAGGCTTGCCGTGTGAAAGGGGTCACCACTACAAAAGCTTGAGAACCACTGTGCTAGATCATTAAAAAGAAACAACTCGTGCATATTCAAAACTCGTACTGTTACCTATATCATGTACTATTGTTTCTGTTCCCAGTTAGTGTAGGTATCCAATTTACAGGGTGAATTTCCAATTGCACCGGTGGCTGTAAAGTTTGCAAATGAAAGTTGGATCTGAAAATCCAGTAAAGCTGATTTCCTGCAATATTTATGGTGCACAAATACAAAGGAGGCACAGATTGAGCAGAAGGGAATTCATTAAATCTTCCTATCGACTATGCACAGAAAATGTTTCTGAGGTCCGTGCCCAGTATTAATAACTGCTTTTGATTACTACCAAATCAGCGCTGCACTGAAACTCACAATAGCAAATCTTTTTTTTCACACTATATTTGCCTGGAACAAACCTCAAGCAAACCATTAGAACAATAAACTACTAAATGAAAATTCCTGTACAATAATAAATATTAGCTAGCAAAGGCTACTGCATTTTCTTTAAAGTATTTTCAAATGTGGAACACGGGGATGAGGAGAATACAAATAAAAATGAAGTAAACTCTTTGGACTGAGATATTTTGTGTTGCAATACACTGGAATATGTTGCAACACCGTAACTTGATATATATTTACCAAATTGTTCGGCACATTCATCATGTCCCCAGGGAATTGTTGGAGGGAACTAGCAGTACATTTTTCACTCCTTCCTTGTGCATTAGCAGACATAAGGTCATACTAGTATAGCAAAGATGGGTGCAGCCTCAGCCTCATTAGCTCTCAGCAAGCCAGCCAGATGAGACAGTGTGGTGTTTTCCTTTCATCATTCAAGCTTGAAAGGAAACTGTCGGCAGCCACTTGCTCTTAAAACAATGAAAATTTAGGTGACAGCAATCTCATTAGCTGAAGGGTCGTGTTCAGTGGAGATGAAGATTTCTAGGTAAAGACCTCCCTCTTCTGTGGCACACGTGCACATAAACTTAACAGCAGACTGTATCCTTGAAATGCAAAAACCAACCAACCAAATGAAACAATGTAGAAAAGGAACACATAGTTCTTATTCAACTATTGACACCATGCATCTGTGAATTATAGTTCTTGCAAGCAAATCAATTTATGGATGGATGCCTTGCTAGCAGAATAGGGGTGGGGGGGGGGGGGGGTGTGTTGTGTGTGTGGTTGTGGGTGTGGTGTGTGTGTGTGGTGGTGTGGTGTGTGTGTGTGTGTGGTGGTGGTGTACACCACACACAACATACAGAGTACAGCAGCTGAATAACTCACCTTTGCCACCACGTTGATAAATTCCCCACAAATTTTCTTTGTCTCGCAGAATCAAAACAGCAGAAATAGAAAAGGACACACATGCTGTTAACAAGAATGTCTAGTTGTGTAGCAGATGTGCGTAAACTGCAAACACTTGCCTCCCATACTGCACAATGGCAAAAATATTTATTTGTGGCTTAGAGAAGTTTTTCTTTTAATCTGAATGGAGCTCGGTCCATTTGGATTTCTGGAGCCACATTTTGGAGTTGAATCTCTGGGTCGGAACACCAAATTGGTTAAGAGCCCTTTCTTCATATATCAGATGTGACCAATCACAGCATAACAAGTGTAAAACGGATCAGTTGCCTCAGACTGGTCCAAGATAAGGGGAAGATTTCCAAGGAATAAAGACCACTGGGTGCCCAGATCTTTCCACCCTAATCTTGAGGCCCTGGATCCATCCAAAGGCCTGATTCACCTTATGTTACCTTTGTTTTGTATATCTTTCCTTTTCTTAGCCTGAACGCAATTACATTTAGCTCTGTCATAAACAGATAGCTAAGGTTAAGTCCTTTCACCTATAAAGTTAACAAACAGTGACCTGCAACACCTGACCAGAGAACCAATCAGGAGACAAGATACTTAAAATCTTGGTGAGGGAGTCTTTGTTGTACGTTCTTTCTTGTCTGTTCTCTCGGGATCTGAGAGTGACGGATGACTACAGGCCTAATTTTCTATTCAAGTAGTAAGTGCAAGTAGAAAGGCGGCTAGTCTTTTCATTGGTTTCTTTATTTGCAAATGTGTATCGGCTGGTAGAGTTTAATGTGTATTGGCTGGAAGTAATTAAATTGATTTCTGCTGGAGGAGGCTTTTCTCCAGTTCTAAACTGAAAAACCCTGAATATTCCATCTTGAATTTACAGTGATTACTTTACTTCTTCTTTATTAAAAGCTTTTCTTAAAATAGCTATTGATTTTTTTTCCCTGTGAAGGCTGAGGTATTGAGCCTGTACTCACCAGGGACTTGGTGGGAAGAGAGAGGGGGGAGGAAGGTGAATTTCTGTGTTTTAGATTCACGGAGCTTGAATCTGTATTGCCTTGGGTGAGGGGAAGGCAGGAGGGGGGAAGGGACATTCCTCCTGTTTAAGATTCAAGGTAGTGAATCTCAGTGATCTCCAGGAACGCATGGAGGGAAAGCCTAGGAGAGGCACTAGTGAGGGAAAGAGTTTACTTTCCTTGTATTAAGATCCAGGGGGTCTGAGTCTTGGGGATCCCCAGGGAAGGTTTTGGGGAGACCAGAGTTTATCAGGCACTCCAATTCCTGATTGGTGGCAGCTTATCAGATCTAAGCTGGTAATTAAGCTTAGAGGAATTCATGCTGGTACCCCAACCTTTTGGACTCTAAGGTTCAAACTGGGGAAAGATACCATAACAAGCTCCATCACAGATGAAACCCTAATTTTATGCCACAATGACCTCTTGCCTCAACTGTTATATTTCCATCTTTTATGAGCTGCCTAATTCCTTTCTCTAAAGTTTTGTAGGGCGCAGTCACTCTCCAGGAAGCGGGAATCAATACTAACATGTATTATTTGTACTGTGATAGTGCCTAAGACCCCATTGTGTGAGACACTTACAAACACAGAACACAAAGACAGTACTAGGAACATACCACCCAAAAACCATTTGCTACCAGTGGCTTCCCAGCCATCCAATTCAAAATTGTCATGTTGTTTTCCCAGGCTCACTGTATACTAGCATTGCCCTGCCTCTCTGTCGTCTGTTCTAGTCACTCTTCCCTCCAATATGGGCCTGTTTTTTTTTTTCTCTTCGTCATAGAGCCTTGCACTTTGTGGGTCACGTTTTATGGTGCAGCCCCCTATCTATTTGACGCTTTGTGTCACGCTCCTTCCAAGCTCATGAGTCACTTCTCTTCAGACTTCTTCTTCCTGAAACCATCCTCTCATCTTTGGCTTACAATTAATTTTCCCTTGAATAGCATTTTATAAGATTGTTTCTTAAAAGCAAAGGCCCACACCCTACAGGGCTTACTCACCCAGTGCTTCCCTTTGCTTCACTAGGAGTTTTGCCTGAGTAAGGACAGCAAATTGTGTTCCAAAATAGATTGCAATGATAAGCCCAGAGCATTTTGTATCAGCCTATCCATCAAACTCATCATGCAAACTACACCAGTGCATAAAATAACCTTCATTGCCCTAATGCTTCAAAGAATAACAGACTTGGAAAATGACTGAAATCAATGAAAATGAGGTAAAAACAATGTGACTAAATGATTCCAGAATAATCGTTGGAAAGAATCAAGTTCACATCCACAGGGTTTATGTGAACAGATTGAAACCTGCCAGGCACCCAGCACAGCCACTCATCATAAGGCAGGATTCACCAATGTTTTAAATGAGTCATAAAACCAGGCTAGAAAACAGTTTTCATCTGCTCTTTAAAGAGGTTTATCTGATTCACAGTAGCACTCTTTTCATGCTTTAATAGTCAATTTGTTTGCCAGATTGTATTCAACAGCCACACAAACTTTCAACACAGGAAGGCATCTGATAGCTTGCAGAGCCTTTAAGATGCAGATTTAAGTGGGAAAACAGGCCTCGGAGATGAATACATTACACCTTTTTTAATCATACAAAAACTTATTTGACTTTATAAAGTTATTTATTTAAAATCCTTGTGAGCCACTCATCTCATGTTTGTCAGTTTCTCAGGGAAAGTAGCCTTGTGTCTTATTCTAGCAAAGAACAGTGAAACAGAGCTTAGGGCCTGGTCCAATTTCTATTGCAGTGAACAGGAGCATTTCTACTGATCACAGCAGGAACTGATCAGCACCCAGAAGGCAGGACACAGTTAAAAACATCTGACAGCCAATGCTGAGAAGTGACAAGTTTGCATTGTTTTACGCTGAGGAGGCTTCACATAATAGCGAATTAAATATTTCTGAAAACCAAACAAGGAAGGTATCTGTGGACCAAGTAGTTATTAACCTTGTGTTGCTCGGCCTACATCTTCTCACTTGGTGGCAACTTTCTGTCCATGCGTACACACCGATCTCCTTTTGCAATAAGAAAATGTTAGGCTACAAACAACATAGTTCAAGCCTCTCTGATTTTGACTTGGTTTCTAACTTGAAGGCATGATGTGTTCTCTTCTGTCCAGTTATCAGAAGTCTTCTGCATTTATGCCAGGTCAGAACCAAAGCCCTAGATCCCAATTCCCCCCACCAGAGCTGGGAAAGATTATATCTGGATTTGGATCCAGACTCCATAGAGGACACTGTTTTCTATCATGGGGCAAAATGAAGCCCTGGATGCAAACTCTTCTACATATAGGAAAGTTTGATTTTGAAAATTCGTGGCTTATTCTGAATTTGTATAGCACCTTTTTGTCCATAGATCTTTGTTGCTTTACAAATTTTTATTTTAAGTCAGAGCACCACTGTGTGGTAGGTAAGTATTATTACCGACTCTAGCTATCTAAAGTACCTTATATGTCCTCCATTGTGGTAATATCTGAGCTCTTCATAATCTTTAATGCATTTAGCCTGATAACATGCCTGTGAGAAAATATTTTATGCGATTATCCCCATTGGCAACTGAGGCACAGAGAGGCTAACTGACTTGGCTAAGTTCACACAGGAAATCTGTGGTGGAATAGGAAATTGAATCTGGGTCACCCTGACCTTAGGCTACAGCCTTAGCCACTGCACCATGCTTCATATTTTTTTTTCAGGCAGGGAAATTGAGGCACAATAAGGTTCGGGAGTTATCTAACCCTGTAGTTAAAGACAGAACTGGGAATAGCTCTGGCTCATGCTTCATAGAGTGCAGAGATGGCAAGAATCCAAGGGCCTAATTCAGCTCTGCTTTAAATTCATTGGCTTCACTGGGCTTGAATGAATTTGGCACTGTGACTCTTTGTGAGATTTTAAGAGAACCTGATGAAGGTGTCACTTCACAAAGAGCACTTCCCTGGGCTTACTTTTCATTTTTCCTGAAGGAAATATTTTCTAGCCTGAAAGAACCAAAAAAGGGTATTTTTTTCATATTAGAGAAAAGAAACAAAGAAAAAAAATGAAAATCTAGAGACCTTCTGTGAATCCCACCCTGTATTTCATATTCCTCCAGTGAGGCTCACATTCCTTTATTCAGATTCCAAATGTAGAGAAAATTTGTTCCAAATGTTTTCAAAGCCGACCAGAAGCATCAACTTACATTCTTTCCAGAGTTTGGAAAAAACTGTGAAATCTTCTAAATGCTAATGGAGCATTGGGTGGGGGTGGAGGGGAGAGAGAAAGGGAAGGAAAGTCAGAGAGAAGAAAATATAGAAAGAAATATTTGATGATCTATTTGCTTTTATTGTTCCAGTTATGACCCCTTGAGCAGGTCTGGAAAGATTGATCCTTTGCCAACAATGTATTTCCATTGGCAAGGTAGCCAGCAGTTCTTAGCATGATATTATGTAGTAGATTATGATTGAGAAATAGGCCGTAAAATTATGTATTTATTGCAAGACTGTCAGTGAGATTTTTTTAGCGAGGCTAACTATATAACTCCCTTTGAGTTGCGTGTCTGTTTTGCCTTGAACAAACTACCTATCTGCTGCAGACAGACATGTAGCCTTAAAATCTGGACAGATGTTACCTGTGCCAATAAAGAAGAAAATGCCCCAATTTGTGTTCTGTTTAAATATATACACAAACCACACGGTTGCTGAATGACTGCCTTTGAGAAGCAGCGTGGTGTGCCAGACTCAGCTGAGAGCTAGGAGCTCCTGAATCCTGCTCCCAGATTTACCACTGTTTTTGAAAAGTAATTTAATCATTGACTTTGCCTCTTGTGAATTGGGGGACAGTCATTCATACAGTGTCTCCTTTCGAGGGGCGTTGTAGGGGTGTTGTATGGATTAATCAGCTATTTGTCTGCACAGTGTCCTGAAGATGCAGGTCTAGATACTCATCAGGTATAAATCAGCAAACCTCTACTGACTTACACAGAGGTACACTGATTTGTATCAGCGGAAGACTTGGTTCATAAAATGCTAAGCAGCATTATGACTCTGGTTATCAAGTTTCCTCGGGAAAGGCTGCCAGTCCCAGTACATGGCAAGGCCTTATAAGTGGGAAAGGGAAGAGAAACAGAGCTAGTTTCAGCCAGGTGAGAGAATAAGGTGCCACAGGATTCTCTGCTGCTTTTACAGATCCAGACTAACACGGCTACCCCTTTGATACTCATAGTTGGAGTGGCTTGCACAGCTTCTTTTACAAGTGGATGGACAGTAAATGGCTGGTAGTTAGAGTTTAATGAGCATGTGTTAGTTCTTATGCTTTTGAAAGCTCTAATTAAGCCTGGCTCTCATTCTAAATCCCAAATTGAAAGAGTTGTCCATTTGTTTTTGAACATTTTTTAGAAGGCTGGGGAATGCTTTGCTTAACTATTTCAGGAAGGAAAAGAAAATAAACTATTTGAAATGCTGGTAAATGACCATCATTCCCACAATATCTTGGAAAGTTCTGTTCCTTAGTAGAGGCCAGGAATTTTGAACAACCAAGGAGACTGCTCCTGTAGAATTCAGAAATAGGGCCCTGACAGTTTTAAGTAGTAATCTATCATCCAGTTAGGATGGATGTATTCAACAAGGCTAATAGTTGTTTACAACATAGTGTATCTTTGTCTATTATTTCCAAGTTCCCAGTAGTCTGGGAGATAACACTGATCTCCTAAGTAAATCTATGTATCTATCAAAGAGTTGTGTAGACACAGCTCTGTCTGTTCCACTGTTTGGACAGAACAGTTTAAGGGGGCTTATGCTAGCCACGCTGAATTGGTTTAAAATCCCACATGCTTTTGCTCCATGTCCTTGCTACTGCTATTCTACACTTTCAATGTATTCCAGTGCATTCTGGGAGATTTCACAAGGACATTGGTGCTTTGTGGGGCAGCAAAGGGATGGTTAATTTCTTTCAGCAAGTCTGCAACCACACTGGGACTAAAACACTTTGGATTGAATTGTTTTAGACTGAATTTGTTCTTAGACCTGCTGGAAGTGTTGTTTGTTCCATATGGTTGGGTTGCTGGAATGCAACTTGTTGGATCACTGTTGCTGTGGAGTCAGAGTGTTTTATGAATCCCTAGAGAGGGTGAGAATGAGTCTGTGAATGGTAAATTCCTTTAGTGTAGATAAGGTTATGGGATTTCTGTAGCACCTGTTACTATAGTGCCTAAGCTTTTAGAGAAGTTTTAAAATTGAAGCAAGGAATAAATTTATAGACCTGTTTGGTAGAATCGCAGCGTCACTGATGCCGCGATTACAAAAAAGTTGGTATTATAAATTTGCTGCCCCTGCAAATTTGCCGCCCTATATATATCCAGGAGGAAAAAAAAAAAAACAGTTTCCAATCATAGAGCGTATTGAAACCATCAACGACGGCACGACACCATTTAGTAAACATATTCGTGAGAATCCTAAACTGCACCGGACCCCCACTTGAACACAGGGTTTTGGATCCATGCGTGGTCCCACAGTATAAGCAAAATCGTGCTATGCAGATGCACATTCAAGTGAGGGTCCCCTGTACTTGTAATTTTATTTATAATAAAACTTGTAAATGTTCAATTATTTTAATGATATTTAGATTCGTTTTAGTTCAAACTATTTTGTAAAAAAACTAAAATAAGTTCATATGGGGCAGCAATTATTTCAGGGCCGGGGGTGACAAAATCATTAATCCGCCACTGACCAGTGGTGAATTAAATTATCTGATTGTTACTGTAAGCAGAGTCAGGATGAGCTCTATCCCTGACATCTGGTGGTGAATTATGGGGAGTGTGGAAAGGAATTTCAGGTATTTGCATTGGCACACCCACCCCACCTCGCATAGTCCATGGCAGCCTGGGATGGTTATTTTGGCAGCTCTGAGATCCCCAATTTCTTTGTTATTGGGGCAGGAGGAATAAAGTGTTGTCACCCTGATTATGTGAATGAGGAACTATGAGACTGCTTTATGACAGAGATGTCTCACCATCAATTAAGTAGCACTCATTAGACAAGGGACATGGGTGCCAACTCCCAGTGAATGGAGAGAGGTTGGGGATTGGTGT
Organism: Chelonoidis abingdonii; assembly: GCF_003597395.2. Classification (NCBI taxonomy): domain Eukaryota; kingdom Metazoa; phylum Chordata; order Testudines; family Testudinidae; genus Chelonoidis; species Chelonoidis abingdonii. The sequence goes on from NC_133774.1 coordinate 12,597,002, forward strand.
GTGTACCTGATGGTATGGGCCCCTTTTGAGGGTCTGGAACACCAATTACACATCCTCCTGTCTCCACTGTTGAAGAGCAGAGCTAATTTTGAATCCATTAGGAGTCCATCTAGAGGCTGCTGAGCTGAATTCACATTGGGCCAATGGTGCACCAGCACCGGGGCTTCCTATTACAAGTTGAAATCACTAAAAGAGCTAAGCTTACTGAGCTGAGATCACTGAGTGCTGTGTTAACTAGAGGGGAGCCTGAAGAACTATTGCTAAGCGGCTGGCAGAGTGGAGCAGTTTGCAGCACGTTGGAGCAGCCCACGGAAGAGTGAGTGGAGGGGCGTGGAGTGGTTTGCGGGGATGGCTGGAGCGGCTCATGGATCGGCTGGAGGAGCGGCACAGCTGGTGGAGTAGAGCCGGTCATGGTGAAGGCTGCAGCAGAATTCCACTGAGAGGCGGAGCAGTTGGCCCCCGGGCCCTCATAAGGTGCCCCTTAACACCCTGTGTATGCTGCCCCCACCATTTCCACCCAGGCTGGGGTGGGGGAACTCTGCAGATAAACTTCTGAACTCTGAGGTGTCACTGACCAGAGACAGAGACTTTTGGGTTGTTGGACTTTGGGGTGATTGGACTTAAGACCCTAAGGGGGAAAGGACATTGCCAAACGTACTTGGAGGTGGGTTTTTTGCTTATGGTTTGTGTTATAAAATCCTTTTGTGGTGGTTTCTCCAATTTAATGGCCGCCATTGTTTCCCTCCATTACTTAAAAGGATTTTGCTACCACCGACTCGTGCTTGCGAAGTGGGGAAAGTACGCCTCTAGAGGCACCCGGGGGTGGTATGTAATTATTCCCACTCATAAACAGATAGTTAAGGGTAATGCCTCTTTTACCCTGTAAAAGGTTAAGAAGCTCAGTAAACCTGGCTGCACCTGACCAGAGACAATAAGGGACAATACTTTCAAATCTTGGTGGAGGGAATCTTGTTTGTACTTTTTGTTTTGGGTGTTGTTCGCTCGTGGGACTAGAGGGACCAACATCAATCCAAGCCTCCAATCTTTCTGAATCAGTCTCTCATGTTTCAAAAATGTAACGTAATAGCCAGGCAAGGCGGACTTAATCTTATTTTGTGTTTCCCCACCTGTAAATGTTCCTTTTTGCTGAGAGGATTTTACCTCTGCTTGCTGTAACTAAACCTAAGACTAGAGGGGTTCCTCTGGGCTTATGAATCTGATTACCCTGTAAGTATTCCACCTATTTTACAGAGATGATTTTACTTGTCTTGTCTTTCAATTAAAGCTTACCCCCCCCCCCCCCCCCCCCCCGCCCCCCCCCCCTTCCCCCCCCCCCCCCCCCCCCCCCCCCCCCCCCCCCCCCCCCCCCCCCTCTTTGTAAGAACCTATTGATTTTTCCTTGTTTAAGACCAAGGGGATGGATCTGGACTACAGGGATTGGTGGGAGAAAGAAGGAGGGATGGTAATTTCTTCTTGTTTTTAGATCCCAAGGGTTTGGATCTGTGTCACCAGGGGAATTGGTGAGCCTCTCAAGTGCCAGGGAGGGGAAGGGTTTGGGGGGAAAGAAGTGACCAGACAACTAAATTCTGATGGTGACAGAGTTACCAGATCTAAGCTAGTAATTAAGCTTAGTGTCCATGCAGGTCCCCACATTTGTACCCTAAAGTTCAGAGTGGGGAAGGAACCTTGACATCCCAGGTCACTGGGTGGGGGCTCGAGCCAGTTTTGCATTCCGTTATTGAAACGGAACCCCTGGATACTGAACCCGGCCCTTGTTGCTGCCAACTCAGAGGGGCAGAAGGGTTACATTACCAATGTAGAGGCATGGTGCAAATGAAAAGGTTGCTTGATTAATATATTCCTTCTGTCTTTGGTACCCTTCCCCAAGACTGCAACAAGGATGAAGGAAATTTCTGAGGGGATTTGGATGATACTTGATATTCATTGACCTGACCTAAGGTCACAATTTAAAACAAGAAGATATCATACTTTATAAGGCCTTTTTTCTAAACATTTTAAATTGGCTATGTAGGTTTTTTATTAAATGTAATTTTTTTGTGGAAAATTTAAGTGTATGGAATTTTTCAATTTTTTGTCAATAAACCAAAAACATGAAAAACAGAAAATGCTCAGCCAAAAGTCAAAATTTTTGTTTTTTGGCCAAATATTTTTCAGTTTTTAGTTACTAAAAACCAAAAATAAAATTCAATTTGGGTTTATTTGACCTATATATAGGCTTAGGTGATAATACGCTGCTGCCACTGGTGGTAGCAACAGTGGATGATGTAATGTACAGAGGGTTCAGACCTTGACAACCAGGTAGTCTAGCCCAGAATGGACAAAACTCCTGAGCACGGTGTAGCGCTAGAGCTGGTAGGGAATGTTTGCATCTAAATGCTTTTGTGTTGCAAAATGCTGATTTATCTAAACCAATAAATTTTTTGTCAGAAAGAATTGATGGTGATGACAAAATTTTTGATTAGAAATTTTTTTGAACAAAGTTTTGAAACTGTGAAAAAAAGAAAAAGAAAAAATGTATGTTGATATTTTCTAAACAAAATGTTGCTTTCTAGTTTGAAGTAACTTTTTATTTAAAAAAATTAAGAATGGTCAAAATCAAAACATTACAAAATGGTCAAAATGAAATATTCTGATTTGTGGACTGAGATTTTTGGCTTGTGAAAATTTCCAGCATTGGAAGTTTTCATCCCAGTTCAGGGCTAGAACTCTTTTCCTGTCTCAAGTCTAGTCAGCATCCCATGTGGAGCTTCACTTGTAGCAAATTAGTTTTTTCTTAGCACCCTAAGAGGAGGAACCTCCAGGTCAGTAAGTGTCAGGGACTTCAGGTTTTGAACCCTGGTCTACAGGGCTCACATAAACTAATAAATTGCAATTTGCAACCCAGGAATCTGTTGATAGTTGATGGAATCAAAGCTCAACCCCAACAGAAGACTCCAGTACTGGAATCTGATTGGCAGAATGCTGAGTTCCTGATTGGTTCACAGCGTTTATATAAATCCAGTACAAGAACAGGAAGTTGTCTATGCAACTGAATTTTCCCTCCTGTGGACTGTGATACTTGCTTTTGCTGCTGACCTCTCGGTAACCTGACTCGCCTCCTGACACTTGATTCTTGGTTTGCCTTCTGACCTGTATTGGACTCTAAACTCCTGGTATCTGACCTGACCCCCACCTCTTGCTCTGACCACTAGGCAGAGGTTGTGCATGAGGGGAGCACGGTGGGTCACATGCCTCCCCAGATTGCTTGGTCACATGATGTGGCTGGGCTGCCTCCTTTGGGGGCAGCTGAGCTAGGGAGCTGCAAGCTGCACCCGACAGGGAGAGGCAGAGACAGGAGGAACAGTTGGGAGCTGCCTGGGAGACATGACTTGAGCTGTTCTGGGGTTGGGCTCCCCCACTAGAAATGTAGGACTGGCAGGGACTTGAAGAGTTTATCTAGTCCGCCCCCTGTGCTGTGGCAGGATCTCGTATACCTAATACCCTGACATGTGTTTGTCTAATCTATTCTTACAAACCAACAATGATGGACTTTCTATAACCATCCTTGGAAGCCGGTTGCAGAGCTTACCTACCCTTATAGTTAATTCCCTCCCTTATAGCTAACCTACTGCAGATCAAGCCAATTATTTCTTTTCCCATCTTCGGTAGATGTGGAGAATAATTTAACTCCATTTTCTTTATAACAGCCCTTAATATATCTGAAGACTGTTATCATAGTGTCCCGTCCCCCCGAGGTTGTTCTTTTTTTCAAGACGAAACATGCATAGTTTTTTTGTTTTTGTTTTTTTAACCCCTCTCAGTTCTGGTTTTCTAAACCTTTTATCATTTTTGTTCCTCTCCTCTAGATGCTCTCCAATTTGTCCAAATCTTTCCTAAAGTGTGGCCCCCAGAGCTGAACACAGTACTCCAGCTGTGCTCTTGCCAGTGTGGAGTACGGCAGGGTAATTCCCTCCCATAACTTAAACATGACACTCCTGTTAATACACCCCAGAATGAAATTAGCTTTTTTTGCGACTGCGTCACATTGGTGACTCACCTGCAGTTTGTGATCCACTATAACGCCCAGATCCTTTCAGCAGTACCTCTGTGATTCCCTGTTTTGTAGTTTTGCGTTTGATTTTTTTCTTTCTTTCTAAGTGAAGTATTTTGCACTTGTCTTTATTGAATTTCATCTTGTTGACTTCAGGCCCTCTCTCCCATTTATCAATTTGCCAAATTTTAACCATTTGGGCTGAAATCTTACATACCACACGTCTGCCTTGAAGGAAGCTAGGGAAAAATGTTGATTTTGCCCATGGTAAAAAATTCTGATGGCCTTTAATTTGGACAGCTCTTGCACCCCCATGCAGAGACTTTAAATTTGGCAGGGGCACAGCCGTTGAATCATCAATTTGCCTTTTGCCATTCCTGTGAAAATCCACCCAAATTTGACCAAGTGAAAAATGACAGGTTGCACGTGCTCAGTAGAGACTTCTTCAATTTTAGCCCCTAAACCCTCTGAAGCATGCTCCAGCCTCCCTCAGCTCCTGATGCTGAACAGACTGCACGGCTCATGCTCACAGACCAACTGAGCATGCTCCCTCCAGCCCAGGGCTACAGGTAGAGCAGCTGAATTTCTGTTTTGTGTGAAATTTTGACATTTTAATTCAAAACCATTTTTGGAATTGTTTTGCTGACTTACTGCTTCTGACCCACACAGAGACACACAACTGCGTATCAATCCACTCTCCTTTTTCTGCTATCACTAAACGAAGAAACATTTACTTGCTCCCTCATTTATGCTCAATTAAAAGGTGGCCATCATGCCCTCCAGCATAGCAGTTCTGTCTTCAGAGCAGCGTTGAATAGTGTGCAGTAAATAAGGCCTTGGGTCACATGTTGAACAACAATGATAAAACCAAACATTGATTTTATTAATTAAGCATTGTTCCTCCTGTGCACTGAATGAGGCAGGGAACCTGTGGGAAAAAAGTATGTGATCTTGTCATTAAAGAGCATCTCCTAATGGGGGCCTAATTAAGGTTGCACAGGCAACCTCAATTATATCATTTCATAATTTTTGTGTGCTTGACGTTGCAACCTTAATGTTCTTTCAACATAAGTTTTTTGTGTCAATATAAATATTATTTTTTTGTACAAATTAGAAAAGACTCTTCAAAAAAACCTTAAAAACAAATTCATCAGCTAACTACCTCTTGGATGGTTACTAACTTGGATGGTTATTAACGCTATCAATTAATTGCAGTTTACTCAAGCAGTTAATGCTAAACAAATTAACTAGATTTATAAAAGCATGATTAATCACAGTTTTAATTGCACTGTTAAACAATAATAGGTCAATTTAAATGTATTATAAATATTTGTGGATGTTTTTCTACATTTTCAAATATATTGATTTCAATTACAACACAGAACACAAAGGGTACGGTGCTCCCTTCATATTATTATTATATTACAAATATTTGTAAAAGATAAACAAAATAAATTGTATTTTTTTTCAATTTACCCCATACAAGTAACTGTAGTGCAATATCTTTATTGTGAAAGTGCAATTTACAAATGTAGAATTTTTTTAACATAACTTCACTCGAAAACAAAACATTGTAAAACTTTAGAGCCTACAAGTCCATTCAGTCCTACTTCTTGTTTGGCCAATTTTGTTTACATTTGTGGGAGTAAATGGCCCACATGGCAGCAGCATTAACTGCCTAGTCTGCACCTGGAGGAGAAGCCAGGAAAAATGAGCATTAATTAGAGATGAGTCCTGGCTGGGCTGGAACAGGAGAGGCCTGTATAAGCCCAGTAGCTGAGAACAGCTGGGGTTTGCAGAGAGAGAGGCTGTAGTCACTCTGAGTGAAAGAAGACAGGGCAGGAAGTAGTGTAGGTATACAGTAGTAAGGTTCAGGACTGTGATGATCTTGATTGCTTGTTGTAGGGTGCCAAGGCTGGAATCCAGTGTACAGGGTGGGTCTGGGTTCTCTTCCTAGCTACTGGGACAGTGAATGGGAAGACCTCTGAGACAGCGGTTCCCAAGATACTTTGATACATGCACCTCCCCTGAAAGACGAAAACTACAATGAACTGTCTCGATGGCCAAGTCCTGAAGAGAAAGCAGCTGACTCCCCAGTGAGTGAAAAAGACAGACAGAGAGAGAGAGAATGATGGAGTGCAACTGCCAGTAGGTAAATTGGCCTGGTAGAGCTAACCTACAGATTTGGCCAGAAGGAGGCGCTCCAATGGTGAGTCGGGCACCCCATGACAGGACTCCCCAGATATTTGAGGGTTTTTAGGATTGAGTCAGATCTGAGAACTTGGCTCTGTGAGCCTGGTACAATGCTACACCAACCGTGCTTGCTGTGGTTGCCAACGCAGGGATTCAAACTCTTTAATGTATGAAAAATAGTAACAACCTGGGAGGTGGGGGAGGAGGAGGGACTCTAATGTGTCTTTAAAAAAAGTTTAATTTCATTTGGGACTAAAAATACTAAAATGCCTTAATCATATGATGATCGCATGATGTCCCTACAGGGCAGGGTGAAGCTTGTTTGAGTGCCCTAACTCTGCATTTCAACAACTTATTGTGTTTAGATGTCTCAAGTTTTACCTTTATGTTGAATTTTCTGATTCATCTAATACTTATTTCTGGAGAACTACAAAATCCCTGTAATATATTTTACCCTAAATTACTGACAAATATTCTCAGCCTTAACTTCATCTTAACATAATTTTTATAAGGGAATTTCCTTGTATTTATATTTGGTTTTGCTGCTTTCTCTTAATTGAAATTCTTGGAAAAACTTATGTGAATCTGGATATAAGAATGAGTGTCATCTTTTTCTGAGACGACCCAACTGCATGAGGTGCATGAGGGCTTTGGGTACACTTAATAATACAGTGCATTTAATTGTACTGCAGTTTCACTGCAATTCCAGTGTAATTACACTGTGATTAGGCTTAACACTTGTTAACTCTATAGAACGATAGCTTTAACTATATGACTGACTTTAGGTACACAAACAGAATTGTAATTACTCTGGAGTTATTCTAGCTGATGCTTATTGTGGTAGGTATATAAATATATTGTAATAGAAAATAAGACTGAAATAATTACAGTGAAATACCAATGTAATGCATGCACTCAGATTCTAAAAATGAAGCAAGTACATATGTCAGAAAGTATAATTTCAGAGTAATAGCAGGATAACGTAATAAATCTGAACCTGAAAGTGGTGCTTCATACTGTAGATAACCTTCCTTTTTATATGAATTTGTAGTAATTATCGGTATCCAAAAATATAATTACTTTGTATTTATACTGGTATTCAGGTATAATTACAGCGTAATTGAAGTTACTGCACTGTAAACTTTTTTTTTTTAATGTCTGGATCTTTCATTGGTCTCATTGGGCTACAGAATGAAGAGGACTCCAAGAAACCTGAAGATCGGATTAAAGACCACATATAATTGTGTATACTAAAGTATGAGCTCTATCCAGCTTTTTCTAAGCATCTTAATAACAAATTTGAAGTTTTAGAGACCTGATTCTGCACTGTTTCCCTCTGGCATAGTTCTGTTGAAATAAGTGGAGGTTTTTCCTTTGTATTCATCAGTTTGACAGAGTGGAAATCCAGCTATTCTGAGAATGGCTTATGAGGCTTCTTGTACTTTTCATCTATGACTAGCATATGGAAACCACAAGAACAGCATTCTTATGGTTAATAGCTGTCTAATATCACTGGTGATATAGTTCTGAACTTCTCAACTGATTGGCCTCTTACAGTTGGTATGGCTACTCCCACCTTTTCATGTTCTCTGTAGGTATAAATATCTTCTTTCTGTGTGTTCCATTCTATGCATCCGATGAAGCGGGTTTTTACCCTACGAACGCTTATGCTCAAATAACCTCTAAGTCTCTAAGGTGCCACAAATACTCCAGTTCTGATGTAGGTATTTCAACACTTAATTTCCAGTCTCAGAACTAATTAACCGTTAGCTGTGAGCTTCATAAGCAAACATCATAAGGTTATCTCCCTGATTCTCTTAGAAGGACGTAGTGTCATATTTTGAGGGTGATATCAGTAGGCAGCTTCCCTTCCCCAGATGCTTTGTGACTGTTGCTTAGAATTATAAAATCCTGTTAGGAGTTCAGATGGGCAGCCCTTGCTCATGTTGGGTAGGACTTACGTGAGTTGCTCCATTGACTTCAATGTATGTTTTGCCTGAGTTTGTAATCTGCCCAGACAGTGCCACTAACTGATACAAACCAAAGAAAACTGAAATAAAGCATTGTAAGGTGTAGGGGTTTCTTTCTTTAAAAAACATTTACATAAAAGTATATAAGAAACAGATAATAGAAATCGAAGTGAACTCTAGCCCATAGGCAGTGAGATCCTAATCCTGCAGTTGGATCCATGCAAACGGACCCTTTCTACTTCCCATACTGGACCCATTTGCAGGATTGACACCTTGGAGGACATTGTATATAAACCTGACTCTCATTTTCTGTAAATATTTTTGCAAACAATCACTCATTCTGAATATTTTTGAAAGGCAAATTAAAAAGGCAATACATACGGTTCAGTTTTTATCTTAACAAATGTTTTCAATTCATATGTTTTTGCAATAAATGCTCAGTTTACATCCAGGCTTAAACACTTGTTTTTATTCCTATGCTTTGCACAGGAGGTAGCAAAAGTTGGATTATTGATGGCTTCCGCTATCTTTAAACATTGAGGTCTCAGGCCCTGATCCTGCAAAGAAAACCACACAAAACTGCAGTTATTTCACTGGCACTCTGCATGGGCTCAGGGAGAACCCACCTTATGCTTTTTCCTCCCTTCCAGTATTGGGGTCTTAAATTGAAACCGTAGTTTGCACGAGTGCACGTGTAGATTCAATACCCCCAAGCTTCATAGTGGGGGCAAATATGCAAGTAAAGCATAAGAACAATTGAAGATACTATTGTTTTATTAAGGAAGCTGTGGACAAGTGGTTAAAGGAGTATCACTGACTTAAATCACACTTCTGAATGATTTTCTTTCTTTCCTTTTTCTTTCTGCTTTTAAGTAGATCACTTAAGATTGCTGTAGTGGAAAGAACTGTGGGAAAATATTTATCTATTTTTCTAGTTTAATTTGTTTGATAATACTTCAGAGCTGTCAGTCAGTTTCCCTTTGTGTATGGATCTTATACACAGCAAAGGGGAAGGCAGTTTTTGTTTTTGTTTTTGAAGGGGGAGAGGGAGACTGTACAACCACAGCCATTGTGTGGGGGGAGGGAGGGACCAGAAGGTGAATGAGGAGCAGGTGTATTTCCTGAAACACTGTCTCAATAAAGATAACCATTAAAAACAAAAGCAAAAAGCCAGCCAATGTTAATACTGTATCTGAGCTGGGAACCTGGTTGCTGAGTTATGGCCCTCCTGACTTATGAATGACCTGAGAAATTGGGTTTTATGATGGAAGTAGGAACTGACCCTTATTAATGTCTCTGCAATAATGAATATGTATAATGCAAGTTGTAATAGTTAAGAATCAATTCCAGGAGTGGGGGAATCTGTAACTCAATTTCTTATTGATGTTGTTTTTTCCTAATAATGTTTTTACCTACTGTTTTGTTTGGAGAAGCAGTCTGGTCTAGTTTATGGGACTGTGGGCTGTTAGTCAGGAGACCTGAGTTCTAATCCTGGCATTAACCTACTGTGTGACTTTGGGCTAGTCTTATCTGTGAGGTAAGGCCATGCGGTTATCCCTGTTTTTCAGAATGGGAGCTGAAGCACAGACAAGTGACTTGCCTAAGGTCACACAGGGACTTGACCCCAGCTCTCTCGAGTCCTAGGCGATTATCCTTCCTTTCTGTGCATCTTTCCCATCCCCTCTTCAGGGCAGAGAACATTTCTTACTAAACCTAATTTGTTTCAAGTCTGAACTTAAGTTTATTGAGTGGGTGGTATGACGTAGCTGCCAACTATGGCATATGGCCCATCTGCGACTGCTGTTGGCAAATATCATCTCTGGCAGCCAGAGATGGGACAATAGATGGGGAGGGCTCTGAGTTACTGTAGAGAATTCTTTCCCAGGTGTCCGGCTGGTGGGCCTCACCCACAAGCTCAGGGTCTGATTGATTACCATAGTTGGTCTTTGGAAGGAATTTTCTCCCAGGTCAGATGGCAGAGACCCTGGGAGATTTTATGTTCCTTTGCAGTATGGGGCCCAGGTCACTTTCTGGTTTGAACTAGGGTAAATGGTGGGTTCTCTGTAACTTGAAGACTTGATTTGAGGACTTCAGTAACTCAGCCAGAAGTTATAGTTCTGTTACTGGAGTGGGTGGGTGAGGTTCTTTGGCTTGTGATATGCAGGAGGTCAGACTAGATGATTATGATGGTCCCTTCTGACCTTAAAGTCTGAGTCTTTTTTGAGTTTTTATGAATCTGGGTTTTTATGGTGCCTAGCACAATATGAGTGGGGCCTCTGGGTTCTACCATACTACAAATACATAATACCGTAACTTGTTCCAGGTCCTTGACAGGTTGGCTCAGTAGTTTATGCACAGTATGTTCTGTATGAGCTCCAGACTCTCTTGTTCCAGCCAGTTTTTTCTGGATCTCTGCCATGTCTTTTCCTCACCCCATTAATGTAAATGTGGTGTGAACACTATTTGAACGAGCTATTTAGAAATCTCACCCTTGTGTGAGTAAAGAGTTTTACTAGTTAAAACAGAGTGAAGCAGTGCAAGGTGATCTATATAAGAGATTCAGCATCTTCCACTTTTTAAATGCATCTGGCCTAATTTAATGAAAGGTGGTAAATAGCTATACTTTCTCTCTAGAGCCACTTTGGGCCATTCCAGTGGTGTCAGTGGGAGTTGTCTGGGTGAAAAAGGGCAATTATTTTTATAATGTCCTCAATGCAAACTACAGCTACAGCTCTTGCTGCTTCTGTTTCTACACAGCTACACCCCCTTTAGTTTAAGGCATTTGTTTGGGCAGCTAGACTCTAGGAAACCAGCATGACTTGGTTTGGATCAAGAGTGAAATTCTTTTCTAGCGTGACAAAACCAAACAGCCTCTCTTAAATCCACCCATCTCTGCAAACAAAACAGTGCTCCAATATGCTTTCTGGTGAGGGAGAAAAATGCTCGTCTAATAGGCTTGCAATTAAAAATGTTATGGGAACTTGATGGCTGAGAGTCCTGATCTTTTCTTATCTAACTAGTTCCGTCAAATGACTGTTCAATGGCCTACCTGAAATAAACTGGTGGTCTCAATCCTGTTCTTAATGGGTTTACAGGACCAATATTATGCTTGATACAATTAATACTCTGGCTGATCTCAGAAGCCAATGTCTAAATAGGGAGGAGAGAGCCAAATATGCTCTCACTCCAGAGGAGGAAGTTTTAGGAGACAAGTGTGAGGTAGTGGCAGGATAGCTTCAGGACAGATTACAATGCCTTTACTCAAGCAATATATATTGAGTAGTCCGAGGTCCTTTCATGTACAACTAACAGATTATGAAACAAATTAACAATACTCAGCACTTAACAGCTCTGCACATCAACATGCTGTGCAAACATGTAGTAATTCATCCTCCAACCCCACTCTAAGGTTGCCATGTAACCTTTATCCACATTTTATAGAAGGAGAAAGTGAAGTAGGTAGGTGTGACAATCAGGGTCCAGCCACCCCAAGCGGCAAACAGAAGGATTAAACCCCTAGAATAAACAGTTAAACCAACTGATTGCATACTATATTATCATAATATACAAATATATCGAATAGTCTTTTACAAAAGCTTGCCATATTCCAAAAGTAGCACTTGTACATATCTCATACAGATTATGACTGTAAATGTGTTTGTATCTAAAGAGAAACTATAAAGAAAACTGTGCTCACAAACTGTGGTGCAATTTCAGCTCCACCTCACAGCAGGGCAGCCAGCGCCTTCCAAACGGGTTTATTTACACAAAACTATATACTGTCCAGATCAGGAAAATACAATGGTGGCCAGTGGAGTTAATTGAAAGACACTGAGACAACTCAAAATTGAAAATACCTCAGCTCTTGACCATCAAGTCAGAGGGAGTTTTCCCACTCTGACCAACCCTGAGTCACAGTGGACTGGAAACGGAGAAAGGAACTTGAGACAGTCCCAGTCTGGAGGTGGGAGGTTGTCCAGAAATACTGGATTCCTTCTATAACTAGGGACAGGGCGGGTGCAAGGATGTTTTGCACCCTAGGTGAAACTTCCATCTTGCGAGAGCCCCCCCCGAGCCCTGTGGCAGCTCCCCCCCCTGCCCTGAGGTGCCCCTCCTGCAGCAGCTCCCCCCCTCCACCCTGTGCTGCCCCCCCCAACCCCCAGGGGCAGCTCTTCCCTGCCCAGGGAACAGTGCAGCAGCTCCCTGCCCCAGCTCATCCTTGCTCCACCTCCTCTCCGAGCACGCCATCACCGCTCCACTTCTCCTGCCTCCCAGGCTTGCAGTGCCAATTAGCTGTTTGGCGCTGCAAGCCTGGAAGGGAGAGAAGCAGGGCGGGGCGGCATGCTCAAGGAAGGAGGCGGAGCAGAGGTGAGCTGGGGAGAGGAGTTCCCCTGCGTGCTGCCCCCCCTTGCTTGCTGCAGGCTGCCCTCCCCGCGCCCCCCTGCTCTAGCTCCCTCTGCCTAAATGGTAATGATGACTGGGGTGGCCGAAGATCCGGTCACTGCCAAAGGGCCCAAAATGCCACCCCTGAAATGCTAGCACCCTAGGCGACCGCCTAGGTCGCCTAATGGGTTGCACCAGCCCTGACTAGAGGGTGTGCTGAGAAACGGTTTTAAGGCAATCGGTAACTCTTATTCAAAAAGGGATTTTAACTAATATGAAAGTGTAAAGCCTAAGGCTGCATTTTTGTTTCCTGTGTAACTTACATATGTTTTCTCTCACTTACAATTTCATCTTTGAATCCCTCATTTTTCTGTTTGAACTTGTTTATTTCCATCCCAAGCAGGGATCTGGTGTGCAAACTGTCTGGAATGTGATGCCAAAGTGAGCTGACAACTCAAGGGCTGGATTCACACTTTCTGGTGTGTACCCCAAGGGGAGCAGTCCAAGTGTCTGATAATTAAGAACTCAAGGAGGGATGCATCTGGAAGACCCAGGACTGAAAGGACTGTTGATATATAACTGGAGAGCCACGGTGAGACCTTTACTTGTGGGCAGACTACTGGAGTCAGGGAATTGAACCATAGATGCCCAGCATGAAGGCCCCTGAAATACAGGGCAAGCAGTGACAGAACTCGTTACTTGTCTGGAGCTCAAAACATCACAGTAAGTTAAGTGGTGCGTGACCTTACAGGCAGTCAATAGTAGAGCAAAATTAGAATTTGGACATGCCTAGTCCACAGTCTTTCTTGAGCTTTCTAGGTTAGAGCTAAATCAAACAGGATCAAAGCACTCTAGCTGCTGTGAAGGTTATAAATGGACCAGGAATTGTATTTTATCTACCTGAAAAGATTAGCCTTAGAGTTTCTAGAGAAGTTCTAATAAATGATGAGAAGTAAGTGAAGACTAGATGTTACTGCCACATAGAGTTTCGTAGCTCTGAGTTCCTGTTTCCTCTTGATGTTCCTAAGAGTGGACCAGCTGCTACTCAGACTAATTCTAGAGCAATGGGGATTTTCTGCCTAAATGCTTTCAACCCCATGAATTCTTTCCTTCCATCTGGGAAGCTAAAATGCAAGAAAGCAAGAACTCAGTCCTCAGACAAAGCCGTTCTCCAAACCTGTAGCATGTTTGCAAAATTGATTCTGGGATTTAAGCAAGTCTTGTATCTTGAACACTGCAATGTCTTTCTCTCACGACAAATCCCATCTTGCCCCATTTATATCTATTCAGACTGTTGTTGCAAAGTTCATTTTACTTGCTTGTTGCTTCAACCTCATACCCCTCTCCCCCCTCCCCATCCTTCCACTGGCTCCCCCTTCTCTATGCATCAATCACATGCTGCTTGTCTTCACTTTTAAAACTCTTAGTGGTGCGTACCCCATCTTACGCATCTCTTATATGCAATCAATGTTGGCATCATTGACAGAAGGGAGGTGGGAATCAATTTGATTATCCTTTTTGTCTGACTTTTTGCAATAAGCACACTTTCTCCCATGTCGTCCCATGTGCATGGAAGGAGTGCCCTGTAAACAGCCAAAAGCCACCTCATTGTCCTCCATCAGAATCCTCCTTAAAACTGTCTGTTGCAATGCGCACAAGAAGCTCTACATTGGTTACACAGCTGGCTTGCTATGACCACTCTTTATCCTGCAGCTCACAATTATTTATGAACGTGCGTTTCCTCCATCTGTTTGGTTTTTTTGTTCCTATTTACAAGTATTCCCCTCTGGGCAAGCTTTTTGGGGCAGAGACTGTCTTTCTGTCTGTCACAATGAAACCTTGATCCTTAATTGGGGCCCTCTAGGTGACAAGCAGTGTAGGCACTCGTATGCTACAGTGATTGTGGCAATATAAGCAATTTATATAATTACTCAATATCTACAAGTGATGACCCAACCCTTTGACTATTCATAGATTCATAGATTCATAGACTCTAGGACTGGAAGGGACCTCGAGAGGTCATCGAGTCCAGTCCCCTGCCTTCATGGCAGGACCAAATACTGTCTAGACCATCACTGATAGACATTTATCTAACTTACTCTTAAATATCTCCAGAGAT
>NC_133774.1:12615448-12640179 GCF_003597395.2 Chelonoidis abingdonii
CCCCAGCCTGGATATCAGTAAGTGGAAATTGCAAGTTAGAGTCTTTGCAAAACCACACCAGAATCTGGGTAGAAGCATCCATGCTCTGGCGCTCTGTCTGGCTACAGGCACAGGTGGAGGAGACAGAAGCAGTGCTACCACAGGTGTTGCGGGTCTTCCTAACCATCATAAGCCTCCCTCTGTCAACCTCCCTCTCAAAATCCCCTGTCTGCAGCTCCCTGTCTGCTCTGCTCTGCTCTGCTCTGCTTTAAAGAGAGATGTTTTGGATGTAGTTTGGTTTTTAGGTTTTCAAGGGACTAACGGGTCACGGATAGGACCAACAAGGGACCCCCGCTCCCTTCCTACTCCCCTTCCAAACTCCCTTGCAAAATTCCCTGTTGGCAGCGCCTGGTTGCAAAGCTCCCTGGTCGCTTGTGCGCGGCTTTATAAAGCCCGGGCCTGAGTGAATGCCCCGCCCACTGGTTAAGGCTCAGCCAATTACCAGAGGCATCTAGCTTTCAAACCTTCCTTTGTAGATCAGCCTCCAACAGCCCGCTACAGCATACGGTCCATCAAACAACCAAAAACAAACAAACAGACTGACAAACACAAGCTCAGCACACAGCAAGTAACCCCCGAACACACACACACTGCAGACAGTCACTTACCCTACAGATGCTGTATTTGCTCCTCATTCACCTGGAGAACTCCCATGCGAAACTCCCTGTTAGCAGCCCCTGTTCGCAAAAACAGGTTATCTGCAACACAGTTTGAGATGATGCTATCCATTATTGTTGCATTTAAATCAATAGGAGCTTAGGAAGTGCTATGCCTGATACTGCCAATAGTATAACAAGCCTATTTTAACTGCGGGCTGGTCTTCACTAGGGGAGGGGATCGATCTAAGATACGCAACTTCAGGTACGGGAATAGCATAGCTGAAGTCAAAGTATCTTAGATAGACTTACCTACCATCCTCACAGCGCGGGTTTGACGTCCGCGGCTCCCCCTGTCGACTCCGCTACCACTGTTCGCATTCGTGGAGTTCCGGAGTCGACAGGAGCACATTCGGGGATCAATATATCGCGTCTAGATGAGACGTGATATATCAATCCCCGAGAAAATCAATTGCTACCCCCCGATATGGCCAGTAGTGAAGACGTACCCTAAGATTTACTCAGCTGACAGTAAGGCTAGTTAGAATCTTGCAAGAAATTAAAATTATATTTAAAAAAATTTACCCAAATACAACCTTTTAAAAAAGATGTATAAGATTTACAACGGTGAACAAACGTTCAGTAGCAGAGGAATAAATGAGGAAACGCTAGTAGTTTCTTTTCTTTTTGTGTGTGTTTGGAGGGGAGTCAAGAACTGATTGTGAGTTTTTTCCAGTAAAATCTCTTTTATTGGAAAATTCTAATCTGTCAAAACTGAAACTTTTTTTCACAGAGAAGTATTGGCTTAGATGGTGGTGGGGTTTTTTTGTTTTGTTTTGTTTTTAGGTTTAGGATGAAGGGAAGCCCAGAATAGGTACTAGTCTGGTGTTTATGGCACTCACCTGGGATGTGGGAGATCAATGTTCAAGTCCTTGCTCTATCTGATTCAAACAGTTTCATGAAAAAGAGTGTTTCACAGTGACCAAAAAAAATTAAAAAAACTTTAACCAGATCAAGGATTAGGAAGAAACATCTCCCAGGTATAGGTGGTGTTCTCCTCCCACCCCCAATCGTTGTCCACTGCAGGGACTCTTACACCTTAGTCTGAGGAACCTATTGCTCAGAAACTGAATACATGACTGGATGGACCACTCCAGTTCTGGTATGGCAATTTCTATGCTCCTGGACCCCTTCCAATGAAATCTGTAGTGATCAAACAACCATAAGCAGAAGGTGTAGAACCATAGAAAACAGATCTATTTAAAGATGACAGATCTGAGAAGTTACATCACCTCAAAGGTAAAGGGCTGCTGCAGGAGTAGAACCAGGTAGCAAAGGAATTTCATAGATGATACACTTCCATCCTGGAAATATATCTGGTGATGTAGTCTCTGAAAAGAAGACATTGAAGCCCTGTAGCTCAAACTAGATTGGAGGATGAGCTGAGACAGTATATTGACAGGAGATAGGCAAGGATACCTGATAAGTATATTTACTTTTCTATGGATGAAATCCTGACCCTGCTGAAGTCAATGGAAGATTTGCCATTGACTTTAACAGGACCAGGGTTTCACCCTAAATCAAATGCCATCATCCCAAGTGCTTGGAGATGTTTACCAACATTTTCTCCAGCTTTTCCAGAATGTTCAGGCTTGGTGGTTTTAATTTGGAGCCAGTTCCTATGGCGCCCAAGCCAGTTTGCTTATCCACCTGGGACCCTAATGACACCTGGCATGCCATCGTTTGCCACACTTATAGGGAACTGTGCCCATTGCAGAGTTCAAACTACATTGCAAACACACAATTCAGACATCTCTAATTTGAGCATCAACCGGACTTTGCATTGTCATGCTCTTTGTGAAAAAGCAGGTTCTCCTTTTATACTGCTGCTGCAGCTGAAAAAATAAGTGAGGCATTCAAAGGGGATCTTTTAACATGTCCTTTTCTTCAGAGTCTTGAAAAATAAAAGGCTACCAAACCCTTGATACCTGCTGTTGAGGGTATTTGCACGTTAAATAAAGCAGACAAAAGAGATGAGCAGTTTTATTTTGGCCACATTCTAAATGTCAGCGCCACTGTTTATTGTGTCTCGAAGTAATCAGTTGCACTGGAGGTCCAGCAGCTATGGCTGGCCCTATCGATTGAAAATGAGAGCCATGGTTTCTCTTTCCTTAGTCACCTTATTACCTTCTACAATGACCTCTGCCTATGCAGTTGTAATGACAGAGCTTTTGAAGCATGGATCTAGTGAACACACATTCAATGTCTTTTCCATCCAATTAAGTTTTTTTTACTATCGTTCCCCTTTATCTAGCCTTTGTAATTGGATTCCCAGCTTCTCAATTTTCATGGCAGTGAGCGGGAAAATGATAGCTAGTAGCTGATAAAAATAAAATGCTATAATTTAATTTTGCTTAAAGGGTTCTTTCTTTCTTTAAGCCCATTTTTTTTAAATGTTCCAGGTTGGTGACCTAGTAAGATGTATCCAGTAGCTTTTATCTAATTAAAATATCTCCTATTCTGTAGGTATCAGGAGACCATGAAAATATACAATAAGCCACCAGGATTTTGTCATTGTAAAAACAACCCAAGGAGGATCATAAAGTTTAAAGTCCGCAGCTGAAGGAGCTCTGTAGGTAATTGTAGAGGGAGGCGGCAGGGAAGTCATGGAGTCAGGAAGTCAGGGCTCTTGGGACTTGGCTCAAGGATGAACACCATCATAACAGGCAATACTGATTGCTCACTACTCTACCTATTGACTCCCAGACTCAAATGCACTTCATTTTGTTAAATCTCTAACTGTTTGGCCTTTAAGGCAGTGCAAAGGCTACAGAAAAGGGTCAGTTCTTACTGTTCTCTCTCTCTCTCTCTCTCTCTCTTTTTTTAAACTACTTCCCTGAGCCATGTGCACATGGTGGGATCCATCAAGTGATCTTGAAAATGCAAAGATCAGCACCCCTAAATCATTGCCATGAGAACTGGTGTGTCGTCATTGCCAATTCTTAGTACAGGAATGGCAAAATCTTAGTGCCTGCGAAAGTCAGTAGGAATCTGTAAAATTTTCTGTTTCTGAGGATACTTTTGGTCACTCAAAATATTGTCAGTGTGTGGCTTCTGTCTTAGGGGGATGTACAAACACTTTCTTGGGACATGTCCAAGAACTCAGTTACCCTAAATAGTGTAAAATTATAAATGCTATGAAATCTTGTGATGTAGGGAGTAAATTGATCACCACTTCTGTGGCTCAGGGCAGTCTTAACTTAGTTGGAATGAATGCATACTTCAGTATTTTGTCCCTGTTAGGGACCAGGGCATGGGAAGTCAGGCCTAGTGGTCAGAACAGGAGTCAAGGGTCAAGAATTGGAGCCAAAGTTCAGAACCAGGTTACCAGGAGTGAAGCATCTTCTCTGTTTTTCTCTCTCCAAGCTACAGGCTCTTGGGGGCTACCTTCAAGAAAACCTTAGTGTTTCCATTCATCTACATGTTTGGCTGGGATGCCAATCTTCTTTATAAAAGAGAAGGATGGATCTCTGTGACCCTGTCTGTGCTTGTCACTAAACAAGGTTACTATCCATAACTAGTACCACCTGCACTTATCCATTAGCTTTTTGAATGACTTTGATGGAATAAAGTCATCTTGAAGTTAGACCTCAGAAGCATGTAACCTGGTGCTGATTAGGAAGGGAAAGAAGTGGTAATCAGTTTATTCCCTACATGTCATGGAGTACAGTTGGTTGTCCCAGCCGGCAGACTTTTACAACACAATGGCCAGAGCAAAGTCTGACAAATTGGCTTCTGCTGTAAATGGTTTTGTGGGGTCCAGATGGGCACCCTAGCGAATCTCCTTTAGGACAAACATTTTGAATAACTAGTTATGCTTTTTGGCCTGTACAGTGCTCCAGCAACCTTCCAGCACTTCATCAGTGTGATAACTTCAAAATGTCCCTGAAGATATCTATCTTGAGTATATCCTCTTCTTCCCCTGCCCCAGAACATACACAATCCTCATTTACACAGTGTCCTGGAGAGACTTTGTCAGAGCCAACCGGATGCTAAGGCTGAGAAGTGCAAGCCTGACCTGAGATACAATTGAATTCCTTGGGAATATCATCTTTCCTAAAGGGCTAATCATGGACACATGGGGGACATATCTAAATAGGCCACATCAAAGGACATGGACAGGGCATAGCAAGTCCTGTGCTTTGCCAATTTTTACTTATCAAGGTGTTCTAGCTCAGTTGCCCCTGTGATTTCCCTTCTTTGTATGGGAGTCCAGTTCACCTGGTCCTCAGAAGCCCAATCTGCCTTTGAACAACTAAAAGAGATTCACCAGGGTGCCCATCTGGACCCCACAAAACCATTTACAGCAGAAGCCAGTTTGTCAGCCTTTGCTCTGGGCATTGTGTTGTAGAAGTCTGCTGGCTGGGACAACCAACTGTATCCCTATGCCTTCGTACGCTAACCCAGGTGGAGAGGAACTAAGAGTGACAAGGAGCTGTAAGCTAAGGCAGTCTTGGAGTAATTGCACCATCTGCTAGAAGGGACTAGATTACCAGGCAGGTCCTTGCAGACGGCAAAAGAACCTGTAATATCTCTGGGCAGCCAGGCACATTAACAAATGTCAGATCCACTAGTTCGTCGTCTTTGCCCAGTTTGATTTTGTAATCACTTATCATCTGCGGACAAGAAAAAGGCCAATACTCATCCTTATGGGATAGGGTATCTTGACTCTGGTAGGAGAAGTCCTTCCATGGGTCTTATTCCATGAGACACCATTCTTTGGTCACATTAAGACCTGTAACTTGGTGTCAAGCACTGTTAGGATATAGATATTCAGGCCTGTCTGCAAAGGCCTATACTTTAAGAATTTAAGTGTATTCTTATCACTTAGCTAATTATAGAGGTATAAAAGAGAGAATCAAAACTCACCATCTGTCTGTGTAATGGCCTTCTCTTACTGTGACAATCTGAGGCCTGGTTCTTCAGCTAAGCAGCAGAGGCCAGCCATAAACTGGGAAATGTATGGTCACATTCCAAACTTGTCACATTGAAATAAGGTGCTATTGGCTGTTAGGAATACAATCCTGTCCTGATATTCTTGTCACCTCCAGAGAAAGGGAAGAGCGTAGAAGATGTAAAAGGAAACTTAATTTGATAGCATCCTGCCTGGCAAGAACTCACTTATCAATAGCTGGGATGTGAAATCCTCATTTCTGTATTATTCTATCACTGTAGTCTCTACTTCCCTATTGTTTGTCTGT
Organism: Chelonoidis abingdonii; assembly: GCF_003597395.2. Classification (NCBI taxonomy): domain Eukaryota; kingdom Metazoa; phylum Chordata; order Testudines; family Testudinidae; genus Chelonoidis; species Chelonoidis abingdonii. The sequence goes on from NC_133774.1 coordinate 12,621,345, forward strand.
ATAATCTCTATCTGATTCTGTGATTGTTTGTCTGCTGTATAATTAATTTTGTTGGGTGTAAACCAATTAAGGTGGGGGGGTATAATTGATTAAATAACCATGTTACAGTATGTTAGGATTGGTTAGTTACATTTCAATAAAATGATTGGTTAAGGTATAGCTAAGCAGAACTCAAGTTTTACTATATAATCTGCAGTCAAACAGGAAGGGGAGGGATGGGAACAGGGAGTGGGGATGGGGGTGGGGCAATTGGGATCATGTTTTGCTAAAGGGGGGGAATGGGAACAGGGACACAGGCAAGGCTCTGTGGTGTAAGAGCTGGGAAGGGAGACACTAAGGAAGGAAACTGGAATCATACTTGCTGGAAGTTCACCCCAATAAACACCGAATTGTTTGCGCCTTTGGACTTTGGGTTTTGTTGCTCTCTGTTCATGCGAGAAGGACCAGGGAAGTGAGAGGGTGAAGGAATAAGCCCCCTAATAAGCACTATCTGCTGCCCAGGGCTGTGCACTTTCAAAGTATGAATTTCTGTGATCTGTGTGCATACCAAGACCCTCACTCAAAACTGTTTGGTCTTCACCAGTCCCTACCTATCCCACCTCAGTCATGGGTCACTGTCCTTGCAGACTTCCAACAAAAATGGGGAGGTTGCTGTTGAATATAAAGGAAATAAAGAAACTATCAGGTATTCTAAATACTGAACCTTTTCTATGGTGCACAACAGTAGCCAAAAAGTCAAGTAACGGGGTCCTCCTACTAGATTTTTTCTGTAGCAGGAACTTCCCAAACTTTTGAAATCCAGCAGTCCCAGGAAATGCAACTACAAGTACTCCAGTTTCATTGAGTAACAGAAGTTATCTAATAAGAACAGCCATATTGGGTCAGACCAAAGATTCTTCTAGCCCAGTATCCTGTCTTCTGACAGTGGCCAATGCCAGATGCCCTAGAGGGAATTAACAGAACAGGGAATCATTAAGTGATCCATCCCATCACCCATTCCCAGCTTCTGGCAAACAGAGGCTGGGGACACCATCCCTGCCCATCCTGACTAATAGCCATTAATAGATCTATTCTCCATGAATTTATCTAGTTCTTTTTTGAACCCTGTTATAGTCTTGGCCTTCACAACATCCCCTGGCAAGGAGTTCCACAGGTGGACTGTGCATTGTGTGGAAAAAACACTTCCTTTTGTTTGTTTTAAACCTACTATCTATTAATTTCATTTGGTGGCCTCTACTTCTTGTGTTATGAGAAGGAGTAAATAACAATTCGTTATTTACTTTCTCCACACCAGGCACGATTTTTTTTTAGACCTTTATCATATCCACCCTTAATCATCTCTTTTCCAAGCTGAAAAGTCCTAGTCTTATTGATCTCTCCTTATGTGGCAGATGTTCCATATCCCTAATCATTTTTGTTGCCCTTTTCTGAACCTTTTCCAATTCAAATGTATCTTTTTTGAGATGGGGTGACCACATCTGCACACGGTATTCAAGACGTGGGCATACCATGGATTTATATAAAGGCAATATATTTTCTGTCTCATGATCTTTCCCTTTCTTAATGATGCCCAACATTCTGTTTGCTTTTTTGACTGCTGCTGCACATTGAGTGGATGTTTTCAGAGAACTATCCACAATGACTCAAAGATCTTTCTTGAGTGGTAACAGCTAATTTAGACCCCATCATTTGATATGTATAGTTGGGATTATGTTTTCCAGTGTGCATTACTTTGCATTTATCTACATTGAATTTCATCTGCCACTTGTTGCCCAGACACTCAGTTTTGAGAGCCTTTTGTAGCTCTTCTCAGTCTGCCTGGGACTAACTATCTTGAGTAATTTTTTATCATCTGCAAAACTTGCCAACTCACTGTTTACCCCTTTTTCCAGATCATTTATGAATATGTTAAATAGGACAGTCCCAGTACAGACCCCTGGGGAACACTACTGTTTAGCTCTCTCCATTCTGAAAACTGATGATTTATTTCTATCCTCTGTTTCCTATCTTTTAAACAGTTACCAATCCATGAGAGAACCTTCCCTCTTAACCTATGACTGCTTGCTTTGCTTAAGAGCCTTTGGGGAGGAACCTTGTCAAAGGCTTTCTGAAAATCTAAATACACTATATCTACTGGATCCCCCAGTCCACATGCTTGTTGCCCCCCCACCCCAAACAAATCTAGTAGACTGGTGAGGCATGATTTCCCTTTACAAAAACTATGTTGACTCTTCCCCAACAAATTATGTTAATTTGTGTCTGACCATTTTGTTCTTTACTAGAGTTTCAGTCAGTTGCCCCAGTACCAGCCAGTAATTGCTGGGGTCACCACTGGAGCCCTTTTTTAAAATTGGTGTCAGGTTTGCTATCCTCCAGTCATTTGATACGGAAGCTGATTTAAATGATAGGTTACAGACTGCAGTTAGTAGTCCTGCAATTTGAGTTCCTTCAGAACTTGGGTGAATACCATCTGGTCCTGGTGACTTATTACTGTTTAGTTTATCAATTTGTTCCAAAACCTCCTCTAATGACACCTTAATCTGGGACAGTTCCTCAGATTTTTTACCTAAAAAGAATGGCTCAGGGTTGGGAATCTCCCTTGCATCCTCCACCATGAAAACCAATGCAAAGAATTGATTTAGTTTCTCCACAATGGCCTTATCGTCCTTGAGCGCTCCTTTAGCATCTTGATTGTCCAGTGGCCCCACTGGTTGTTTAACAGGCTTCCTACTTCTGATGTACTTAAAGTAATAGCAAAATTTTTTGAGTCTTTGGCTAGCTGTTCTTCAAATTCTTTTTTTGCCCTTCCTAATTCTATTTTTACACTTCAGTTGCCAGAGTTTATGATCCTTTCTGTTTTCTAATGCGTTTGTTCTTATTTTGTCACAGTTAACGTCAAAAAGTTCCTTTTGGTTATTACTATATTCCAAAGTCCTGGTTGGGAATCTCAAGGGAATGGTTCCAGCTATTGTGCTGCCTCCTCTGAGGGAGGTAAAGGAAGAATGGGGGAATTCTGCACCACTGTGCATATGCAGAATTCATATCCCCCACAGACTTCTTTGCTTCCTTGCAGAAAAATGACTTTCTGATAGGGAAGTTGCAAAAGTGGTCACATGTCCCTCTCCAGCAGAGCGGATGCATCTTTTCAGGCATCCAGAGCAGCTTGAAAATCTGGTAAATCACAGAAGGTGTTGGGGCTGGGGATGCCCTGGCTGGTGGCTCCTACCCTGTGCTGGGCCCAGCTCCTAGTCCTGGCTCGGCTGGGTGTGGGAGTTCCTCTTCCTCCTGCAAGGAGAAGTTGGGGTCAGGTCACACCCATCCTCAGAAACCTTCCCTGGCTGCAGGAAGCTCTCCACCTCCCCTCCCCTCCTCAGCTGCAGGAGCAGGGGTCATTGTACAGGGAGCTGTTCCTCCTGCCCGCCACCCATGCATCTGGTCCCCCCTATACCCAGACCCCACTGTCAAGCCTCACCCCCTTTCACTCAGTACCCCCTACTGATCACCCTCCCAATATGACCCCCCACCCTGCTGAGCCTGACTCCCTGAATCCAGACCCTCTCGCTGAGCCCTCCACACTTGAACTCCCATCCCACCAAGCCCCAGCATCCAGACTCTGCTGCTGAGCCCTCCACACTGGACCCCCCACTAAGCCCTACCCCCCTCATACCTAGACACCCCACCCCCGCTGAGCCCCAACCACCTTCACCTGGCCCACACTGGACCCCCCACTAAGCCCTATCCCCCTCACACCTAGACACCCCACCTCTGCTGAGCCCTAACCACCCTCACCTGGCCCCCTCTGTAGAGTCCTATTACTCCTGCATGCCTCGGTGAGCCACTGTTAATCCAGATCTTATGCTTTCTGGCCTGCCCAGATGAAAACACTTCAGCATACTTAAGTTCTTTACTGCCAAAGCTTAATAAATCTGACTAATTAGACTGGCTGTAACCCTCAGAAATAATTTATTCAAGTTTGCAGAAGCTTCAGTATCCCCAGTAAACCAGTTCTGCTGTCATGCCATTAGTGTGCTGTATTCCCAATAAAACTCTTGGGTGAATTAGTCTCCAAAAAGTTTACTGACATGCATCATGTTGATTTCCCAGGATTAGTGTGCTACAGTACATGCTCAAATAAAAGTAAAAACACTCCTGTGTCTCTTGTCTTGATAAGAGGCTGAATTCCACAGTAGCTCACCTTTTGCATGTTCATTTTCAAGTGTAGTGAGCTCAGTATTTGATGCAAAAATTCACAGCTTGTTTTCCACGTCCTTGTAAAATTATTTTTTTTGGGGGGGGGTTGTTTTTATTATTAGACAAGGACTAGAAAGCACTGCTGACTGAAAACATTTGAAATATTTTGATGGGAGAAAAGGGACATTTTCCAACACTTTTTTGTCTGACCAGCTCTGCGAGACTGATTATTTTCCTCCTCTGAGTTCCAGGGAAAGATCTACAGAGGCCCTTGTGAATGAATTAGTGACAGGAGTGTGGCCTGAAGGATGAAGAACTGGGAGTCAAGAAAACTGGCTTCCCTTCCTAGCAGGGCAGTGACAGAGCCTGATTTTGGGCAAGTCACTTCAGTGTCTTTCTTTTTCAACCTTTGTCTGTCTAGTGAATATATAGATATTAAGCTCCTTGGTATCTTTTTTACTGTGTAAAAGTACTTACTGTATAAGTACAATGCCTAGCAAAATGACACCCAGTTGTGGCTTGTAGGTACAACTGTACTATGCATAACACCAAAACTGAGAATAAATGCACCGTCTTCTAGCTACCAAAGTCTGACTAAGGCAGCATTTTCTGTGGCTCCCAAGTCAGCCATCGCTCCTCTATGCAGACTGGTTCTAGTTCTTCCATGTAAACAGGACCTATATTCTTGAAACCACTTTATGGAGGTGGTGGAGGCAATTAGCTTGGGTACCAACATGACATTTTTGAAGCCCATCAGGCTCCCCATGAGGCACCTTCTGACCACAGGAATTTGGCATGGCTGACACCCTTGAGCATGCCAGCTGCTCCGGAAGATTCTGTAGCTCTGTGATTGTAGTGTAGCTGCATTCAGCTGAGTGCCATGTAATTCTCCACTCAAGTTAATTGAATCTGAATATACTTAGAAAAAACATATTAAATCAGACAGCCTGGCAATAGAGTCAGATTAGTAGTTAGGACTTTTGGATAAAAGATTATATTATTGAGTTACTCCGTTATTTTGATTCCCCATTTAGTTAACAATTTGTTGTATGGCATTTTAGTCAAGTCTACAGCAGGCTCTCTGAAGGGCCTTATTCTAATAAGTAATGCAATTTGGAAAGGTAGGAAATTGCAGAAACTCATTTAGTTTCAGTCATTGTTACTAGTTTGCAATTCTATATTGATTTTTTTCCTCTGTCCTATTATACATAGGCTGTGTTCTCTAATGGATTTACAAGTCTGCTGATTAATGTGAGAAAAGAATCATACTTTGTTTTATTGTAAGGGTAAATAATGTCTCAACTACAGCCTTTTCAGAGCATTAATGTGATGTGGCACCATCACAATCAGTGGGGGAATATTCACTAATTTTTTTTAATGGATTTCCTTCAGCAGTGATCACACTCTCTTTGTGTGAGAAGTTTTGTACACCTAGTTCATTCTGATGAGAACATTCACTCATAGTGAGTTTCAGAGTCCGGTGTGCAAATTTGCATAAACCCCATTTTAAGTTCATCAGCCCAATTATTTGGACAGACCTGCTACTGTGCTCACATACAGTCAGGGAGCAGAAGCGATGCTATGTGACTTTTTTTCCTGACCAATCTCAGCTAAGCACTGCAGTTTAAATAGGGAATATTGAATAACTTCAGGGAACTGTTGTGGAACACTGAGGATGCTAAGTACCATGTAGGAGCATACTGCATAGATCAGGCATGGCCAAGCTGTGGCTCTGGAGCCCCGTGCGGCTCTTCAGAAGTTAACATGTGACTCCTTGTATAGGCACCGACTCCGGGGCTGGAGGTACAGGTGCCAACTTTCCAGTGGTGCTCGGGGGTGCTCACTGCTCAACCCCTGGGTCTGCCCCAACTCCACCCCTTCCTGCCTTCTCCCCTGAGCCTGCCATGCCCTCGCTCCTCCCCCTCCAAACCTCCTGCATGCCTCAAAACAGCTGATCAGGAGGTGCAGGGAGAGAGGGGGAGGTGCTGATCTGCAGGGCTGCTGGTGGGTGGGAGGCACTGGGAGCGGGTGGAGGGGGAGCTGATGGGGTGGCGGGGCTGCTGACATATTACTGTGGCTCTTTGGCAATGTACACTGGTAAATTCTGGCTCCTTCTCAGGCTGAGGTTGGCCACCCCAGCATAGATCATATGTAGTATTCTAATGATGCCCAGCCAAACCGACTTTTGATGTTGCCAAAAAAAAAAAGTTCCCTCATGTGCCTGTTATTATGAAGCCTTTGTTTTGTCTTGCAACAGAAGGCCAAGCCCCAGAGCAGGATTACTAAAACACCATTTGTCCATGCCCACTGCTATGCCTTTCCCCACATAGATACTATCATCAATAGCTCTCAATAGTAGGAATCCAAAAATCATAACAAGAGATGGTTTCTAGAGCTGAATCCTTTAATCTGTTAATTACTCAGGGTAGGTGAGCCCAATACACAAACTACTGCAGGGTCTGTTGGTGTGTAAGCCTGTAGCTCTTTGCAGATTCACGGAACTTTTCTGTATTGATAATTAAGTCAATAGGGGCAGATTAGTCAATAGGGTTGATGTGACGACACAGTAACTGCTCTGCAATCAATGGCGTTGCTTGGGATTCGTGTTGGTGCACATTGAACTGTAGTGACTGGCCCATGTGTTATAACCTTGGGGCTAGATTGTACTGCTGCAGTACAGATTTACACCAGAGGAAGTCAATGGAGCAGTACCAATTTACACAAGCTGTGGATTTGGTGCCTGTAACGCACTTTGGCAGGGAAAGCCATTTTTGTGAAGTGCTTTAAGAATAAAATGTAGATGTGGGTAAAATAAAAGGTTTACCGGATCTAACAAAGGCTTGTCTAGACAGTTAGTGCATAGCAGGTTGGGGGGTAAATCTGCAGCATGCTGAGTGCTCATGGTCCAAGTGGACCCTTCTAATGGGCACGAGAAGTTCCCAAGTACATGTTGAACAGGAGTAGACTAAAGTGCATGAGGGAGCTTTCAGTGAGTGGTAGCAGGGTTCACACGGACACTTACTGTGCAGCACAATAGTGCATAGCAGATTTACTCCCCAGCTTGCTGAGCACTAACCTTTTGCCTAGACAGGCCCTAGTGGACTTTCCATTTTCTTAAAAATTTCAGTTGACTTATTTTTTCATGTGTAGATGCCTAGCTACAGGTGCAGTCTGCTAGTGCAAAGGAGCAAGAAATTGACACTAACAAAAGACAGAAGGTGAAATTGACCAGCCTAGATTTACTGACCAAGCAGAGTAAAGAGTAAATAAAGAGCACAGTTGGTGAAAAGTAATTTTAAAATCTGCATTCTAGTCTAATGACATGAAGATGTAACACAACTAAGAAGGCTCTTTTTTTAAACGTGCTTTTAAATATGATATGCAATTTTTTTTTTCTTCAAAAAGAACAGGAGTACTTGTGGCACCTTAGAGACTAACAAATTTATTTGAGCATAAGCTTTCCTGGGCTACAGCCCAGTTTTTCAGATGTTCCATTCTATGCATCCAAAGAAGTGGGCTGTAGCTCACGAAAGCTTATGCTCAAATAAATTTGTTAGGCTCTAAGGTGCCACAAGTACTCCTGTTCTTTTTGCGGATGCAGACTAACACGGTTGCTACTCTGAAACCTTTTTTTTTTTCTTGGTAGTTTCTCTTTAAAGTAAAGTCTGGTCTCTAGTAATCTAAACGTGCTAAAGACTACCTTGCAGATTTCTGCATTTTGGATTATGTTCTTGTCCTAAAAAGAGATCTGCCTGATGCTTGCGATTTCTCAGCCACAGTGTAGTGGCGGCAGCAGCACCATAGCTTCAGTTATCCCCTGTGGTGATGTGACTTTTTTCACCCCCCCTGCAACTATTCTTCAAAATGACGGGAGTGAAAAAGGTGTGGGGGGGCTTATTTCCAAAACCCATTTCACAGCTTCTTTGTTTTGTACAGTCTCCCCTCCCCACCCAAAATACCTTGAATAGCCCTTTTTGTCATCTCACTTTTCTAAAAAAAAAAAAAAAACTACAGCTGCTCCTCTGAAGCCATCCAGATCTAATTAACTACAGAAGCTGAAGTTATATTAAGCTTCTCACTTTCTTGGTCTTAGCATCTCCATTCATACCTTCATTCAACGTGTTCACAAAAAAAGGAATTTCTAATAATTGTATCTATAGTCTTGGCAGAAGAAAGCCACTAATAAGTAGGCCTGTGAAAGCCGGGAGATCAGAACCTTGCTTGAACTTGGCAGTCTGGCCCCTACCAGCTTGCAGACAATGAGGCTGGGGGAGCTGAAAAGCTTAGCTTTGCGTCTAAGAGAGCTGGTGAGAATTTGTTCAACCGCTGAATAGAGATCTTAGTTTCAGTTCTAAATTGTACCAGCACAGACTCATTGAAATGCCTTCTCACAGGGAAAAGGAGAGTGCGGGGAGGCAAGGGAAATTTGTTGAATATAAATGAAGCTGCGTGTAGCTGAAGAGCAAGATAGGTGCTCTTCAGAGATTTATTTCTGACTGACATACAGGACCACAAAGGAAATAAAATGTGTCCTTGGCAAGTGGCCCTAACAAGTAGTAAACCTTAATCTTCAAGGAACGAAGATGGTGTAACCTACCTAAATGGAAAATACTTTCTGGTCTGTAGAGTGCATTTGTTAATATTATCTTTAACAAATTCTAGGCAGGGCAGAGAATACAGCCTGCTATCTCTTCACGTTATGCGCATCTGATACATGCAGTCTGCAGAGCCAAGAGAGCAGGCTACAATATGTATCCTCAATCTTTTTCTCGGTGGGGTGGGAGGATATAGACATGTCTTATCTAAGTGAAACTTATGTGGCCTTTTATTTTATTTAAAGTGAATTTAGTAACATGGTATTACACCACCGTGGTTTCAGCTCCGGTGGCTACATTTTCAAGCTCTATAGAGTTAATCACCTCTGCTACTTGCTTTGGACTTAGAGCCTCTAGGAACACACACAGACCGAGGGTAGTGACCACACAGACATTCACAAGTGCAAGGTCTGGTCTCTTTTACACATTGGTTATGATTATCTGAGCATATAGAAATACTGTGAAGATCAATGCACATGTTACAAATATAGTCCTACTCACGTCCTTAATAAAATTCTTAGGGTCTGATGGATACCTTGCCAAGTGATCATCAGTAAAGGGATGGTTCTTGCTGGAGTTTTCCCCCCAGGGAACGCATTTAATCCCCCAAGAGTATTAGGCTATACTGTTTTTCATAGCTTAGTTATAGTTCCTTTTATTCTCATTAGCATTTATGCACAACATATACCCTGTGGTCAGGGCACATGTTAGAAGTATGTGACTACTGAGTATCTTCTAGGCAAAATTACTCTTGCAGTTAATTTCTTGCAATATCACCCATTGGTACATCTTTTCCCATAATCTTGTGGCATAGGGTCAGGCTTTGGTAAGCCTAAGGCCTAGTATGGCCGAGCTAAAATCTTACAGGCCTCAGCCTGTAGGCCTTGCATTTCAGCCCTACTTACTTAGATATCTAATGCATACTTATCACTCCTAAATACTTATCAATCTTATAGTTCTATAATCCTACAGTTTGAATCTTCTCATTCATAATCATTGTAATATTGAATAGATAAAGTAATTGGCTACACTTCAGGGTCTGAATTCTTCTGCTTGTAACTCCACAGAAATGAATGGAGTTGCATCAGAGATGGATTTTTGTTCAGAAGTCTTTAAAAAAAGAAATTAACTCGGATGAAGGTAAGATAACTCAGATTCAGTACAGCAGCTGTACAGTCTTAGGTCCAGCTTCTGATACCTTTTACTTGCACTAACACTTTACACTGCAAATAGCCTTCTTGAAATTAATGAGACTAGTCATGGCATAAGGTGCTATTTGAAGTGAATAAAGGTAGTGGAGGCTGGCCTTACGTTTCAGCAATGGTTGCCTTAGAAGGCCCTCAAATGGATAGTGGAAATTTGCACCAACAAGGCACTTGGTGAACCAAATAAAGAGAGTTCCTGGCCTTGAGTTTAAAAGGCAGCCCCAGAGAAGAGGACTCATTGAAAAGGGGACAGAAGGATAACTAGAGACTGGGTTTGGTTTGCACCTATTGTTTGACTACTTGTACTGTGCCTCCTCTCTGTAATAAAACATAAAATACCTTGGTGCCCTCTCTGAAATAGAGTATTCACCAGGTTTTCTCAAAGGTCTGGAAGCCTCCTCCTCATAAGCTGTGGTTGAAAAAGATGCCATGCATTATAGCTGTAATGTTCAAGACAACAATGTTGTATACTGAGTGGAGCATGGCCTAGATACTATCACTTCTGGGGATCTATTCCTCGCTTTGCCATTATTCACCATTTGACTTTGGGCAAGTCACTTAACCCCAGATTTAAAGATATTTAGACGCCGAACTCTATGGAAATTCCATGACAAATCTGACCTTTAACCACTCGGGTCCTCTGTTTTACTCTCTGTAAAATGGTTAAGTGATGAAGACTTTGGATAAGAGGTGCTTTGTTAATCATGTTTTGGTTAATCAAGGTACCATAAGTATCCGATCCTACTGGAAGACCTTTTTCAGTGCATTTTCGGAATGTGCTGTATATTTCTTTCTTTTAGTTGCTTTTCTTCAAAGTGAGAGAACTTTCCTTTCTCATCTAAACCATTGCTTGCACAAACAATGAGTAATAGTGATAAACCAGTTCTGGTTTGTGAAAAAGTAGAGAGCTAAGTTCCAAGTCCCCGCTGCTGCTGTGTTAATATTTGAGGGGTATTAAAGATGAGCATAATGGATTCTGTGTGATTGCCTTGCATCAGGTGTTTATGGTGTGCTAATCTGCCATTTAGTCCTAATGGCAGCACTGAATATTTCAGGTGATACAGGGTAAATTGGACCCATAGGGGTATAAGCCTTCTTTCTTCCCCCAAACTTGAAAACAGTCCATGGTGTTAGGCTGATAACAGCTTTGAAGTTGGCCTCATTGTGTATAGGCATTCTACTTTTATTTCATGTCTTAAGAACAAAAAAACCTCAGCATTTACTTTTATTGTCTGCTATGGTTTTTCCCATACATTAAAAAGAAATTGCAACTTTCCGTGTCTCTTCATTTTGGAGCCATTTTTAGCTCTTCTATATCCATGGATTTTCTTACATAGATAAGTAAGTTTACAACAGATACAAATTTCATTACTGTATGGTAATTGCATTTGTTTTGCTCTGCTTTGATGATAAATGTAAAGTACCCTCAAGCTATTTCATCCAACATATTATACAAATGTTGGTTATGGTTCCTGTTATCAAAAGTCAGTAGGCTACACTCAGACTCATCTGGAGTAACTGTGCACATGAGGCACTTTAGAGGGCTCTTTAGGGCCTTTGGTCACTTATTTCTAAGTGATGCACTATGCCCTATTCCATTGATCATTACCTCCTCTGTGCTGATCATCCTCACAGATTCTGTAAACTTCTGAAACAATCTCGATTACCATAAGGTTGAAAACAACCGGAAGTATTTTTTTTTCTTCTGACCTATTCATTTAACAATAACGTTGCCTATCCAATTAAAACCAGGACCAGTGTTGCTCTCTCTTGCAATTTTAGCATGAGTCTCATGATATGTGGTATTTTTCTTAACATGACTCACTCTAGGAGCTGAAGTTCTATTTCATGAGAATCTCAACTTATTTTTCTTCTATCTTCTAAATAAAAGTTTCGGGCCCTCTTTGTTGTGGTGAAAAGCTCAAAAACGTGAAAGGCACATAAAAAAAACAACCAAAAGTCCATTTTTAAAAAATATCTTGTCTTTTTAATACAGTTTAATAATTTTAGGTGGACCGACTCATGATTTTGGAATGTTTTGGGGTTGCCAATATGGCAGAAAGGAGACCTTTCATTTGGTTAAAGAGCAGCACTAGAGGTGGTTGGATCTGGTTCCTCTGACAGCATGTCAAACAGAGCCATAGAATCTGTATGGATAGAAATTCCATGCTTTAATAAGAGGATAGCAGGAGGAATATACCACCAGCCCAGATACTGATGGTGACTGTGGAAATACTCAGGGATATTAGAGAGGCTACAAAAAGAGACAACTCAATAATAATGGGGGCTTTACGCTATCCCCATATTGACTGACTAGGGGTAGTACATCCCATACTGAGGTGACGAGGGAAAATTCCTAGACACCATAACTGACTGCTGCTTGGAGCAGCTAGTCCTGGAATCCACGAGGGGAGGGGCAATTCTTGATTTAGTCCTACAGCATCTGCTCCAAGAAGTGAGTATAGCTGAACTACTCAATAATAGCCACCATAATGTAATTAAATTTAACATACGGGGGCGGGAGGATAGTAGCATTTAACTTCAAAAAGGGGAACTACACAAAAATGAGGATGTTTGGTTAAATAGAAATTAAAAGGAACAGTTACAAGGGTAAAGTGTCTGCAAGTCGCATAGAAACTTTAAAAAAAACCCTATAACAGACTCCAAACTATATGTAACCTAAACAAACAAAAAGAGTATGAAAAAATGCTACCTTAGCTAGAGGCACCGGCTTTCTATGTTCCGGGGGGGTGCTTGGCTCTGCCCCCACTCCACCCGTTCCTCCAATCCCCCACCCCCGCACCGCCTCTTCCTATCCCTGTTCCTCTCCTTTCCTCTCTGCCCAGCACCTCCTGCACTCTGCTGAACAGCTGATCAAAGTTGGTGGAGGGAGGGGAAGGAGCTGATTGGTGGGGCTGCTGGGACCAGATGATATTCTGAAGGAACTTGGATGCGAAATTGAAGAAGTACTGACTGGAATGTACCCTATTGCTTAATTCAGCCTCTGTATCAGATGACTGAAGGATAGATAATGTAATGCTGATATTAAAAAGGCTCTAAAGGCAATCCTGGGAATTACAGGCTAGTAAACATAACTTCAGGTCCAGGCAAATTGGTTGAAACTATAGTAAAGAACAGAGAGACAGATCAGACACATAGATAAATGTGATATACTGGGGAAGAGTCAACATGGTTTTTGTAAAGGAAAATCGTGCCTCAGCACTATAGGCAGTGTGTGACTCTCTTGCATGTGAGGAGGCTGGGTGCGAGCATTAGAAGCATCCTAGAATTGTGTGTGGGGGGGGGGAGAGGGTGCTGATGCCAAGACCATGGCCTCACTCTGCCCTGAGGCCCCACCCCTGCTCAGCCTCCTCTTTGCCTTCCACTCACATCTCCTCACCTCCTCCCCAAAGACCCTCTGGCTATCACTCACTCCTTAACTGAGTTTCTCCAGCATCAGCACTGCACTGGCTGGCCCAGCTGCAGGACTCCTGAACGGCAAAGCCACTTTTAAAAGTGGTGAGGCCATATGGCTCCCTGGCCCTCCCCATTCCAGTGGGCAAGGGGGCTTCAGGGGAAGGAGTGGAGAGAGAGGCGGTGGTGGGGAAACCACGATCTGGGCACTGGTGCCCTTCACCCACTTTTCAGGAGCTTCTGGCAGCAGCGCTCCAAAGGCAGAGGGCCAGTGCACCTCAGGTACACCACATCCAGCTTTTCTTGCCCTATTTGGGGAGGCTTAGCCTCCCCAGGCCTCTTATACCCACCACCCAGGGTCAGCAATCTACTATAATTCTTTGACAAGGTCAGCGAACATGGATAAGGGTAATTCGGTGACTATAGTGTACTTGGACTTCTAGAAAGTCTCTGACAAGGTCCCTTGCCAAAGACTCTTAAGCAAAACAGGCAGTCATGGGGATGAGAGAGAAGGGCATGTCATGGATCAGTAACTGGTTAAAAGACAGGAAACAAAGGGTAGGAATAAATGGTCAGTTTTCACATTAGAAAGAGGTAAATAGTGGGGTTTCCCAAGGACCTGTACTGGGACCAGTGTAATTCAACATTCATAAATTATATGGGGAAAAAAGGGTAAACAGTGAGGTGGTAGTTAGCAGATGATACAAAATTGCTCAGGATAGTTAAGTCTAAGGTGATGGCAGAGAGTTACAAAAGGATCTCACAAAACTGGGTGACTGTGCAACACAACAGCAGATGAAATTCAATGTGGATAAATGCCGTATAATGCACCTTAGAAAACATAATCCCAACTACACATACAAAATCATTGGTTCTAAATTAGCTGTTACCAGTCAAGAAAGAGATCTTGGAGTCATTGTGGATGGTTCTCAGAAAACATATGCTGAATGTGCAGCAGCAGTCAAAAAGATAACAAAATGTTATCATTAGGAAAGGGATAGACAAGAAGAAGAAAATGTCATCATGCCTCTATATAAATTCATGGCACACCCACACCCACACCTTGAATATTGAGTGCAGTTCTGGTCGCCGCATCTCAAAAAGGGTATATTGGGATTGGACAAAGTAAAGAGAAGGGCAACAAAAATTTTGAGGGGGTATGGAACAGCTTCCATATGAGGAAAAATTAAAAAGTGTGGGACTCTTCATCTTAGAAAAGAGTTGACTAAGGAGGCATAAAATAGAGGTCTATAAAATCATGAGTGGTGCAGAAAAAGTGACTCAGGAAGTGTTATTTGTCCCTTCACATAAGAACAAGAAGCAGGGGTCACCCAATGGAATTAGTAGTCAGCAGATTTAAAATAAACAAAATGAAGTACTTCTTCACCCAACACACCATCAGCCTGTGCCATTCATTGCTAGAGGATGTTGTGAAGGTCAAAATTAAACTGGGTTCAGAAAAGAATTAGTTAAGTTCATGGAGAATAGGTCCATCGATGACTATTGGCATAGATCGTCAGGGATGGAAGTCCGTGTTCTGATTGTCCCTAAACCTCTGACTGCCAGAAGCTGGGAGCAGATGACAGGTGGACTGGATGACTTCTCAAGGTCCTTTCCAACCCTACGTTTCTATGATTCTATGACATGGGATGGGTCACTTGATGATAATTACTTTATTCTATTCATTCTCTGAAGCATCTGGCATTGGCTGCTGTCAGAAGACAGGTTACTGGTCTGGATAGATCATTGGTCTGACCTAGAAAGGCCATGCTTATGTTCTTATGTCTTAGGAAGCAGTGACTTTGCAAAAGATTTGGGGATTGTGTTGGATAATCAGCTGAAAATGAGCTCCCAATGTGACACTGTGACCAAAGCAGCTAATGAGATCCTAGGACAGATAGATTATTTTACCTCTGTATTTGGCATTGTTGTGACCACTGCTGGAAAACTGTGTCCAATTCTGGTGCCTAAAGTTCAAGGATGTTGATAAATCAGAGAAGAGCTACACGAATGATTAAAGGATTAGAAAACATGCTTGTTGTGATAATCTCAAAGAGCTCAATCTTTTTATCATAACAAAGAGAAGATTACGGGGTGACTTGATTACACACCATCAGTATCTACACGGGGAACAAATATTTAATAGTGGGCTCTTCAATTTATCAGAGAAAAAGTATAATACAATCCAATGGCTGGAAGTTGAAGCTAGATAAACAGACTGGAATTAAGGCTTATTTTTTTAACAGTGAGGGTAATTAACCATTGGAACAATTTTTGAAGGGTTGTGGTGGAGTCTTCATCACTGAACATTTTAAAATCAAGATTGGATGTTTTTCTAAAAAAATATACTCTAGGAATTATTTTGGAAGTTCCATGGCCTATGTTCTACATGAGGTCAGACTAAATGATCACAATGGTTCCTTCTGGCCTTGGAATCTATGGTTAGTTTCTGTTACAGTCCTTGGGGAGGTGGGATTAAGGGTTGGACACCTGGCGGATTTTTGTGAGGAGCAGGTGTACATTTTTCATAAAAATTCATTTTAAATAGTCTATAAGGAAAACCTAAACAAGGCGTCTTGTTAAGCACAGTTTGATTCTTTGCCCAGTATGGATATAATTGAAAAAATATACATATAATATGATTTACTTTCCAGAAGAGACATTTCTGCAAATATTTCAAGTGCATGAACACCAAAGATAGTGAGGAAGAGGTAGAACAGGAGGAAAGCAAGCAATGGAAAGTTTAAGATGTACTAATGGTGAGATGTGGTAAACTGTGGAAAGTCTCCAAAGAGAAGTGGTGGAATCTGGCTTTATCTGAGGGATTATACAGCTAAACTGGAATAAAACACTTTGTACAGACGTTGTAGGGAACAATTTGACAGCAGCGGTGGAGAGAGAAACACCATCACACAGGTCTTTTTCCGTTTCTAATTTGCATAATTCTATTTAATTTAATTTTCTGAGTGTTTTCCATGTATTCACTAATACCTTCTAATCCCTACACAATTGAAATATCCATGCCAGGCTTGTTAACGTCCTAAATTAAATCTGATTGTAAAATATGGCTGCAAATGTCACTCTGTGCGTAGGGTGCATCCAATCTAAAGGGCAGCAGTGTTTGGAAGTGCCAACATTCCTTCTGGTGCAATGTAGCACTTCATTTAAAAACAAAAATCAAACCTTTTGCTTTCTACGGCAAGCAAAGTCTGCAGCTGAGCCCAGCAATGATTAGGTTAATACTGGCCTCCTCACTCCATTCCCCTCGCTCATCCTAACATAACCACGAGACATTCTTCTTGTGGGTTTTAGTATGTCCCTTGAATGGCAACAGATGTTTTAATGCATATACCAATAAGTATTGCATACATCAAAACCACTTTTTATTAGTACTGCTTGCCAGTACAAAGTTTACTACCAAGCTAGTAAATATTTTGTCTCTGACCACACTAAGGCTGAACCTGGCTTTTTCTTTTACCACTTCAGGTGTGTGGTCTCTTCTTACACGTTCATAGAAAGAAGGGGTATTACCCCTCCGGGGGAAATATCTGCACTGCAGCTGGGAAGTGATTCCCAGCTCAGACGCACGCTACCTCAAACTTCTTTAGCAGAGCTAAAAGTAGCAGTGTGGATGTTGCTCAAATCCAAGACCAACTGATCCCCTGGGTCAGAGTTTGAGTGCTTACCCTGCACGGCCACAACATCCAGGCTGCTATTTTTAGCATCCTAGCTTGAGGGGAGCTAGTGCAAGTCTGTGTACTGCTGTGGGAATCATACCTCCCAGTTGCAGTGTAGACATACCCTGACTAGAATAGCATCTTTGTCTTCTAGATAGACCGTGCAGCCTAGACAGAGACCACCAACTCCCTTCACTGTCTGTTGGTCACCAAAGAGCTACCAGATGGTAACATGTCTATCTCAGGTACTAACATGGCCCCTATCTCCATTGTATCTGAGCTCTTCACAATGTATTTTTTTTCCCCATAGCCTCCCTGTGAGGTAGGGAAGTACCATTATCCTGATTTTTACAGATGGGCAATTAAAACCAGTGTCACTCTCAGCCATATGCATGTTTACACACACACACAGTGTAGACCTTCTGGCAGGTCAGAGGTAGAGACCAGCCATTTCTGCTTCTTCTGGCAAAGCTCTGTGGCTGCAGGAGAGCTCAGGAGTGGAGCATGATACTTCACTGGGGCAGGCCAGACTAGAAAGTAGAGGCTGAGCATGGTGTGGATTGGGCAGCTGCAGGGATGGTTCTGCAGGGATTGGAGGTGGTGCCCGGGATCTTCCCTGCTCTTCCCGTACAGGGGGCTTCATGGCTGCCACTCTGCTCTCAGTGGATGACTCCATTTGTTCTCCTTGTTCCATGCGGGAGTTTTGCTGGAGAAGAAACTTTGGTCTGGAACCCACAGAGGTGCTGTGCACTGTGCATATCACATGAAAAATTTCTCAGACTGCCTCTGTGAGGCACAGAGAGATTTAAGTGGCATGGCCAGGGTCACATAGGAAGTCTGTGGTGGAGCTAGGATTTCAGTCCTCCATATTTTGTACGGACATGACCCTGGAATATTGTATCCATTTCTGGTGTCCACAATTCAAGAAGAATGCTGATAAGTTAGAGAAGGTTCAGAGAAGAGCCATGAGAATGTTTAAAGGATTAGAAAACATGACTTCTAGTGATGGACTCAGAGAGCTCAAATTAGCTTAACGGAAAAGATTTGGGGTGACTTGTTTAGAGTCTATAAGTACCTACATGGAGAACAATATTTAATAATAGGATCTTCAGTCTATCAGAGAACAGTATAACACTAGCCAATGGCTAGAAGTTGAACAAAATCAGACTGGTATGAAGGCATATATATATATATAGTCTCTTGTCTCATCCATGAATGGTTTGTTCCAGTAGCCCACTTATCATCAGATTGTCCTGGTTCCTCAACATCTGGCGCAGACCTTGTTAATCCAGGCGACGTCGGAGCCGGCATGACTCTCCTAGTTCGTGTCACTCTCATATTTGAGGTAGGTAGGTGAAGCGTTAGGGGGTCTTTTGCCCAAGGACCTCTACTGGAAAATTGGATACCAACCGGGATTTAAACCCCGGTCTCTCGTATCAAAGGGCAGTCTCCCATATTAAAGGGAAGCGCTCTTAACCACTACGCTATCCATCACTAGAAGTCCAGAGCCACCAGCAGCAGAAACTGAACAGTACTGGAAGAACATATGAGAGAAAGAGAAGACTCATAACACCAGTGCAAAGTGGCTGCAGGACCTGAGAACAGAGCACAGCAGCAATCTCCCAGAACAGAAACCAGTCACCATCACAGTGGAAGACATCCAGCAGCGGGTCAAGAACATGAAGAGCTGGACAGCACCTGGACCAGACATGATCCACACTTACTGGCTAAAGAAACTAACAGCAGTGCATGA
>NC_133774.1:12642060-12667649 GCF_003597395.2 Chelonoidis abingdonii
AACATCAGAGCTCTCTGTCCAGAAGAGTGCAGTGCTAGGAACAGCTAAGATACTGCGCAGAACCCTCAAACTCCCAGGCCTCTGGTAGAGGACCCGAGGTTGAGGAAGACACATACCACCCATAGGGGTGAGAGGGGAATTTTTTTTTGGAATTTATATATATATATATATATATATATTTTGAGGGTTATTAACCATTGGAACAATTTCCCAAGAGTCATGGTAGATTCCCTATTACTGATCAATTTTAAATCAAGATTGAATGTTTTTCTAAAACATCTCCTGAGCTGAATTCTCTGCTCTGCCACAAACTTCCTGTGTGATCTTGGGAAGTCACTTAGGCCTGGCTGCTCAAACATATGTAGGTGCCAACTCCCACTGAAACCAATGAGAGTTGGACACCTAAATACATCTGAGGATCTGGGCCTTAGTGTCTCTCTGCTTCAGTTCCTCATCTGTAAAATGGGTATAGTAGAACTTCCCTACCTCAATGGGGTGTTGTGGGGCTACGTGCATTAAAAGATTGAGGTGCTCTGATACTGTAGTACTGGGGGTCATAGAAGTACCTTACATATATTGTTATCAATAGAGCAGAGAGCGCTCAGCCATTAGGCATATCACAGGATCGGCCCCTGGGGAGAAAGGCATTTTTGTCTTAATTACAGCGTAACTAAATTTCTGTGATCAGCATCCAGAAGTTTCAGTTATCTTTCCCTGGAAAAATGTTTTTTTAATTTGTATTTATTTTATTATGTGTAAGAATGAAAGCCCTAGATAAATTAGACATTTTAGAAAGATTTTGAGGTGACTCAGGGCTGATAGAGAGAAAGTAAATCAAGTCAACAGTATCGTCTGCTCTGTGGGAGTGGAGGCTGGGGATGTGTTCCGCTCTTTTCAGTTAACAGATGCAGGAGAGGAGTCTGGAAAGGTCAGAGATAAATGCAGCACTCACTGTGTATTGTGTATTCACCAGCGCGACACTTGAGAGACCAAAAATATACCTTTTACTGTTGGGCAGAAAGCTACAGAGATGGAAATGACAGAATAATTTTGGACAGGTCTGAGAGAGTAGCACTCGAAGAGTGGAACCCAAAATAGTAAAATAGCAACCAACTCTTCTCCCCCTACCCCACACCCTCGGTTCTGTCTGAGGACGTAAATCTAGGCCATCAGAGCAGAGCTATAGCAGCAGCATATTATCTTGAGAAATCACTCCCAGAAGGGAGCAGAAGGTTCACAAGGAGAGTGCCAAAAGAGGAGAAATCGCAGCACTGTCACTCGATCCGGCTGCGGTTGGAAGGCAGCCAAGTCTCCAGCACCTCTGACATCCTTGCACATAATCAGAAATTCCTTTCAATTATGTGGGAAAAGTATCTTCATATCGTCAGCCCAAATGCCCCCCTGAAGAAATAGCCTGCCACAGAGCCTCTGAAGAAGGTCATGACAGAATAGTATCCATTTACTACAGCTTAGGGAGAATGAGGGAAGCGAGGGGTGGTGCGGGGAGGAGATTTACTATGCATTTTTATAATACTCTGTTCTTCTTCTAGCACATTTAATCTGAGGATCTCTAAGTACTCAATTGACTAAGGCTCATATCACTGCTGGGAGACAGGCAGAGACCATTATCCCTATGTTATAGATGGGTAAACTGAGGCACAGAAAAGTTAAGTGAATTGCCCAAGGTCATCCAGGAAAGTGCTGAGAATAGGACCCGTGAGTCCTGACTCCCAGTGCCTTACAGGGAGCATTAGAGGCAACAGGTACTCAAGGGGTTGGATAAAGGAGAACAGTTATCTGACTCTTCCTCTTAGAAAAGCTGCTGGTTTTGCTGTCCACTCTGCAGTCAAACTGGATGCACAAAGATGCTCTGTGTGGAAGCTAACCCAGTGCTGTGTATGAGGCTTATCAAACCTTTGTTTAGATTGTAAACAATAGAACTGATTGAAAAGGAATTTCTTTCCCACGGAAAACTTTTGTCTGGAGAAAAAAAAATCCCCCCCTTCCCCCCATCTGAAAGGGAAAAAAAATCCATAGCAAGCGGATACTTTTCCAGCAAAATTACATTCAGTCAAAACCCTGTGGGAGTTTTTTTGTTTGTTTTTGGGGGGGGGGGGGTTGGTTTTTTATTTGTTTGTTTTTTGTTCATTATTTCTTTCAAAGTTGGTTTGACCCTAATAACCATCAACCATGTCACCTCTGCCAGACCTTGCCCCCTTCCCCAGCTTCTGCTTCCATCCGGAGAAGAAGAAGTGGCAGGTAGTAGCCTAAACCCCAGCGGGAAGCAGTAGTGCGCTACAAGAACTGAGAACATGTGGCACTCTCTCCTCCAGTAGAGCAGGAACCGCACCGTATAGAGTGATACTGTCAAGTGATCCCTTGGCCCACTAAACTGAGACATGCCTTTTCCCCAGTGAAATTTATCCCCTCCCCAGACTCTCAGCTGTCTTCAGGAGCTAAGTATGCTGTGCTTCTGTCCCTCTGCCAGAGAAATCTCTTGCTGTGGAACTCCCAGCATGCCACCACTGGATGTGGTCTCAATGAATAGAGTGCTTTCGCCTATGTCTCGATGCTCAGAGCCAGAGAGGTACTTCCATCCTGTACCCAGGGATCTGCAGTGGCAGTTCATAACACACATCTCAAGCATTGCAACGCGCACACACATGTAATGTAAGAGGAGCACAGGATCTCTGCTGCATTATCTCGTTCTGGTTGGGTTTTTTTTTTGTTTGTTTTTTGGTCAGAATTTCTTTCAAAAATTGTTTGACCCTAGAAACCATCAACCATGTCACCTCTGCCAGACCTTGCCCCCTTCCCCAGCTCTGCTTCCATCCGGAGAAAGAAGTGGCAGGAGTAGCTAAACCCCAGCGGGAAGCAGGTGCGCTACCAAGAACTGAGACACATGTGGCACTCTCTCCTCCAGTAGAGCAAGGAACCCGCACCGCTTAGAGTGCTACTGTCAAGTGACCCTGTCCCACCTAAACTGAGACATGCCTTTTCCCCAGTGAAACTTATCCCCCACCCCAGACTCTCAGCTGTCTTCAGGAGCTAGTATCGGCTGGCTTCTGTCCCTCTGCCAGAGAATCCTGCTGGTGGAAACTCCCAGCATTTGCCACCACTGGATGAGTCTAAGAAAGAGGCTTCAGCCATGCTGGACTGCAGAGCCAAGAGAGGTACTTCCATCCCTGTACCCAGGGATCTGCAGTGGCAGGTGTTTCTCAACACACACAAGCATTTGCACGCGCACACACATGTTCATGTAAGGAGGAGCACAGGGATCTCTGCTGCATTTCTTTACTCAGGGGTGAAGATGGATGACGCATACACGGGCAGCTGTGGTGAATCAGATCAGCTGGGGCATGGAATAGAGGAGGGTGATGGCTGTGGGGTTGAAAGATGACTTTAAAAAATTGCTATCACAACTACAACCCTTTCGCCTGTTCATCAGTCTAGGTAGAGTGTAAGCAGAGCTGGGCAGGAGCCAGATTACCTGCTTCATGGGCAATTCTGTGGTTTTGAATTAACAAACTGAAATTTCCCATGAAAAGACATTTAAAAAAAAAAAAGGTTTGGTCAATCAAAACATTCCATTTTGATAAAATCAAAGCACTTCATTCCAATTTCAACCTTTTTAACAAAAAAAAAGTTGATTGTTTTGAAAAGCTATTTTGAAACCCAAAACAGAAATATTCCATTCCAAAAATATGCAGATGGGGTGTGTCGACATAATCAAAACACCTCCCCCCGTTCCCCAACAAAACTTATTCAAAACTGACACCTTCTTCTAAGCATGTCAATTTAAATGCAAGTAGCATTTTTCCATTGAAACACCATTTCCACAATAATTTCCAGCGAGCTCTAGCTGTAAACTGGCCAGAGCAGGGACGGTGATTGGGCAGTGCCTACAAAAGTATTTATGATGGTTAGACAGCTGGTGTGCTGTGACTGCTGCTTTTCATGCTGAGCAGTTTTTTGTCTCATTGCTTTGTGCTCCTTTTGTCTGTCTCTATCTGTTGTCTTTGATACATCGACTGCAAGCTCCTTAGTCCAGGGACTGTCTTTTCATTATGGATTTGAATAGGCCCGAGCACAAACTTATGGTAGGGTCCTTAGGCACTACCGTCATCCAAATATTAATAGCAACATTGCATTGTGGATGCTTCCATGTTACACATAACTAACAATAGTGATTACAAGAAAAAGAGCAAATACAGTAGAAGTCATTTATTAGCAACCTCTCAGTTCCTTGCAAATGTTGCTCTTATCTGAAGGTTGCCAATAAGCGGAAAGCAGGTTTCCAGACCTGCAGCTGGGGGAGGAAGCACAGGGACATGTCTGCTCTGGCTGCAGCGCCACACACCTACCTGTGGAGCTGCAGCCAAGGCAGGAAGCACTAGGACATGAAAAGAACCTCTCCCTGAAGCCCACAAACCTGCCTGTGGCTGTCGGGGGCAGGCTGCAGGAAGGGTGGCTTGCAGGGCTTCAGCTAGAGAAGGTGGTGCTGGGACATGCCAAGAGCAGAAAGGTATTGTGCAGCCCCATGGACCTGCAGCACCCTTGCTTCCTGTGGAAAGCCCCAACATCTGGGCTGCAGGCCCTGTCCCCACTGCTCCCCTTCCTGTAGCCTTCCATCTTGTCTGCAGGCAGGTTTGTGGGGCTTTTGCCAATTGTCAGTAGGTGGCATGCCTGTTGCGAATATCCAAATCCTATAAACATTAAATGATGGGACTGGTTCCTAGCAAAAATGTTGCTATTAGCTGGAGGTTGTTAATATTAAGTGGCACCCAGTGTAGTGCAACATTGACATTGGCCAAAGTATCAGAAGCACCTAAGTGGGTTAAGAGCCTAAATCACTCTTGAAAATGGAGTGTGTGCTCCACTGTCTCTAAGGGTCTGTCTACACTGCAGATGGAGGTAGGCTTTAATCTAGTTAGCATGGCTAAAAGTAGAAGTGAGGACAGGGCAGCAGGACCCCAGCATAGGCTAGGAATTCAAGTACATACCCAGGGTTTTGGGCAGGCTGGTACAGCCCACACTGCCACTGGGTATTCACTGCTATTTTTAGCTGCACTAGCTACCTCGGGTATGTCTGCTGGAGCTGCAGTCACATTCCCACTGCAGTGCAGATCTACTCAAAGGCATCTTTGAAATCTTGACCCAAAGAATGGAATGCAATTAAGCCATGTATATCTTTGTCAGTGGTCCTTCACTATTCTTCAGCTAAAAAAGCTCATCCCAATCAGCGCTTAAATTGCCAACCATGGCGCCACTTTCATCCAAGAGGCCAAGGGTGGGATACATAGAGAGAGAAAAGGAATTTAGATGGTTCTATGACTGCTATGCCCAAAACATGGGATTGAGGTACGTTGGTGGTGCAGCAAGTTGGCCGTTCTTTTCTCATTCCCTGACTAAATTGAGACTTCTTCAGGGCTGTCACTCTGGAATCTTTCACCAGAGAGATCTTCATTTAAAATAAATGTATAGAAGGCTAGCCACATGCTGGAATGACTGGAATGCCAATATAGTACATAGCTAATAAAGGTACTATAGTGTAAATTGATAGTGCACTGGGTCCTGGTTTTACTTGGCTGTTTTCCATGAAAAACAGAAGTGACATTGAGTAACAGTGAATTGAAAATCACTTTAAAAGGAGGAAAAGTGTAAACCCTGAAAATACACTCCGTGAAGGTGTGAACTATGTTTATAAGCTGTCAATTAGACCTTTAAATGATTAACCCAAGGAAAGTATCTTGTTCCGTGAAGTGTTAGCTTTGTTCTGGCAAGGAATAGCCTTGGAGCAAGCTGCTCCCTAAAAATTCATATGCTGATGTCTTACATGAACTAGCGTTGACCCAGCAGGGCCACATTGACCCAGGAGAACTCTGGGCATTGCTAAGATCAGTTCACATGAACTCGGGTTGGAGTTCATAAGGGCACAAAGAAACAACTATTGCTTTGGAGTAAGTGACTGAAGTGGCTGCCATACTGGTCCATTTGTTTCTAATGTAACAAATCTGTGGGCAACAAGGACTTCATGGCTGTTACAATACTGCAAAATATGGTGACTCGGAACTCACACAGTCAGTGGGGATAGTGATTGGATCCTCCTGATACAAAAGGAAAAGTGCACATCATTTGAGCTAAGGGGAATCTGTGCTGCTAGCAGCTGATAGAAAGCCTCTGACACACCACTGGGCAGATCTGATTCCATCCAGTAGAGGGAAGTAGTGCATTTATACGCTAGACTTCTGAAATGTTTTGGGGAGCCATATGGGGGACTGGGGAAAGCATGTAGAATTTTATGTAGTTGGATGTCCAACCAATTCATTGATAAACTGGGAATCGTAGTGAGGTTTAGCTGTGCTGAGGAGGAGGAAGGTGGAATGTGGTCCCGAATTCTACTTCTGTTAACCAGTTACCTGGGAATGAATCACCTCAGCCTGAAGAAAATGGAGCATTACATGGATACCAAATGGGGTCAGTGCTCAAGTACTCAGGCTCATCTCTCTATTAAGATCTGGTGAAAAAATCTATCAGGGTCAAATAGAAAGGAGGGAGCTAAATTGTGGAAGTCCTGGAAGGTGAGAGCTTCCCTCCTGAAGAGTTCCCTGAGGCTCTGTTCTCACTTATCTATTATACAACATTTCATAAGGACTGTGAGACCCCCTCCCCCCCCAATTAGGACTGATTCAAAACACAGAATCTGAATGTTTCTGAATTGAGGAGGGTTGAAATCTGGTTCCCCAAATCTAAATTTCTTAGGTTTTTAGTTTAATCCCATATCTAGTTTTGATGCTATATTAGATTCACCAGGATTAACAATAGAAGGAGCAGTAGGGTACACCAAGTGTCAGATAACCGTGGGCATTTTAACCACAGTCATGTGCAGACCAGTTTTCAGCAGGGTTAGGAGACATGGTGCTTAAAATGCCACCCACCACTTAATCCTTGTGTAGAAAGAGGCACTATGTCATAATATGAGGCCACGTCTAGACTACGTGCCGTATCGGCGCATTAAAATCGATTGCTCGGGGATCAATATATCGCGTCTAATATAGACGGGCCTGTCATTGCTACTATATGTTAAAATGCTTAGTAACTACACAAAGGAAAAATCAGCACTGTGTTTTGCCGTCCAAGTTTCTCCAGCCTATATTATCTGTGAATCACAGTGCTGAGGCAAAAGAGAAGTAATTGGATGGAGAGAACATCAGGATATAGTAATTGTTTTCCTCTGAGGTGAAGAAAGAAGCTGCAAAATATGTGCACTGTGAAATCTATTCAGACATGTTAAACAAGCATGATAAACTTGTGGCATGCAGGGAGAGTTGGGATAATTTACTGTTCTAATCATGGGGCTGCATCCTCAAAGAAGACATTTATCTTTAAGCTACATTCTAATTCAAATCAGTTCACCACAAAAGTTGGATTAGTGCTACCAGTCACAAAAACAGTCATTATTTTACAGACTAAAAGAGCATTTTGGGGGTGAAACAGCAGGGTTTTTCCACTTGTGAACATGAACATTTATCTTAAACTCAATGAAAGAAATAAGGGCCAGAAGGGAGCAGTAGATCATCTAATCTGACCTCCTGTACATTACAGGCAATCAGATATTTCACCCAGTTACTCCTGTGCTGAACCAGATAACTTGGGTTAGACTAAAGCAGGGGTCTCAAACTCAATTTACCTTAGGGCCAGTGCCAGTCCTCAAATCCTCCCAGTGGGCCAATGTCACTCATTCTGCCCAGAACCCACCCCCTCTGCCCCCCACCTGCCTAAGGCTCTGGGATGAAGTTTGGGTGGAGGAGGAGGTCTGGGATAGGGGATTGGGGTGCAGGCTCTGGGAGGGGGTCAGGGGTGTGGTGCTTACCTGGGGCTCCAAGGCGGGGTGGGCTGGGGGGCCTCTGCGCGCTTCTGCCCCAGGCACCACCCCCACAGCATCCCATTGGCCACGAGGTGCTTGGGGTGGGGGAAGCGCACAGAGGCACAGTCCCGCCCTGCCCCTGGGCCACAGGGAGGGTCCGGCAGCCACTGGAGTGAGCAGGCAGATGCCATTCAGCTCTGCTGCGCAGCCGGGGCCCCTGAGGGGGGAATGCCTGGGGGTGGCAGGTGGGACCAATGGAGAGACCCAGCCCTAAAACTGCTGGACCCCGCAAGCCACATTGGGGAGCCTCACAGGCCACAGATGGCTTGCGGGCTGGGAGTTTGAGACTCCTGGACTAAAGCATTAGTCCTCCAGGAGACTAAACAAGCATAAACCAGGAATAACCCAGAAGCAAATGAAGCTCTACACATTTTGTATGCGGAGATGACAAAATGTATAAAGTATCTTTAAAAAAATTAAAAACTGGGCATTATTTAAAGCACGTATTCTCCTAAAGCTCTGCCTGATTTGCTTCCATTTGCCTTTTCTTGTGATTATTACCTCATTGTATTTTCTATGGATGCTTTCCACTCATACTCTTGTCAAAGAAACCATGCTTGTGATCCTAGAGCCCTTACAACACTTATTCCATCCATTTGGCTGTTCTGCCACACTCCCTCCTCTTTGGAACAATATGTAGTTTGTACAGAAAGGATCATTCTTTTTAATTCAATTGGCCATTCCTCTCAGCCTGAAACTTACTGGAATGTCTCATGGCACCATCAAAATATGTTAACTGCTAGAAATGTGGAAGCCTGTGGGTTTGTGTTTTTTTATTTTTATTTTATTTTTTTATTTTTTATTTTTTAAATTTCATGTCATGCCATAATTGTCAGTTTATCATGATTATAACTATACACAACAGTTATTTATTAATCTGCTGCCTGGAGGCCCTACCCAAGATTGGGACTACATTGTGTAAGGTGCAGTACATACAGATCATCAGAGACAGTTCCTGCCCTAAAGAGTTTATAATCTAAATAGACAAGACAGATCAAAGAGTTTGAGGGGAAACAGAAGTGCAGAAGTGAGGTGATTTGCCCAAGATGACTCAGCAAGTCCATGGCAGAACAAGGAATGCAATCACTGACACCTGAGGCTAGGAGCCTGCCTACAGGATTTTTGTATATGAATAATCCATCAGCCATCCAGATGGGTTCTCATAACAGATAATCATTTGGCTCCTAGCTGACAAAGAACTTAGATCAATTTGGGAAGAAAGGTGTGACACCAAGTTACTACTGTGAAATCACACAGTTTCTTACAATAAATAATTGTGCTAATTTGGAATTCATGTCTCTCTATCAGAATACTAGTCCCTACCTATACAGAATGAACTTAGGCTGTGTGCATTTTGAAAAGCAATGGGAAAACTGGTCAGCCATAACTGCTGTGTGTTCTAAATCACCGATGTTATACTGCACAGGTTGAATTTATTCCACTCTCCAGAGGTTCTCCTCTTTGTGTCATTCATTAGATTTTTGGATCATGGTACCTTTGTCTTTAAATCCTTGAAAAGAGCTCTGTGTGCTCCTTTGTTGGCACATTTTTGTTTTCCTCTTGAAGCAAATCCGTGAGACTCAAAGAATTACTCATTTTGATCACTTCCATAAAGCTGGTTTCTGGCAGCAATTAGGTCTAACGCAGAGACTTACTTTCTCACACTGACAAGTAAGAACATTTGCCACAAGTGAATTTATTCTATGGACTGTGTTTCATATCTATCTCTACGAACGCAAGTAGCAGTAACATGGAATCTAAGTCCCTTAACTCACTGAGGGAGTCTAACAATCACTGCTTCTGGGAATAAAGATAGATGCTCTCCTCGAGTTTCTATTTACTCTGAAGACCTGTGTGTCTACCTTTCCAAATGGTAATTGTGGGACAGGGTCCTAAACTCTCAGTGATTTAAGGGCTAAATGTTGAGCTCTCATTTTTTACCACTGCAACTTCATTGCCTTTGAAGGAGGGTTCATGCAAAGGGTTTCAGTGGACTTGCACTGGTGTAATGGAGAAGGTTTGGGCTTTTGAATCCTAAGTAACTTCAGAGTAATTACCAATGTTGGTGGACTTGTGTCTGTGTAACTGAGTCCAGAATCTTCCTCCTATTTTATGTGGTTTTCCTGGAATGCTTATTAGCAATGGGCAAACCACAACAGCTTCTACACGAGTGGAAGTTTCTGGGAACCTCCATAGGAGTGCTATCAGGTGCCAAAATCCTACATAAAGATGCGAGAGTTATTTTTGCTGACTTGCAACAGACTAGATGATCATGATGGTCCCTTCTGGCAATAAAATCGATGAGTCTGAGTCTTACCAGCTCCAATCCAATAAAAGGGTATAGGTGTCCTTGGTGAACAGTAAACTAGGGACAAAGAAAGAGGGTTTTGCAGGGAAAAGCCCCAACAACAGCCAAGCTCAGCAGAAAGCTTAGGCTAAAGTTTAACTTGTATCTTGTTGGGTAAGTGAACTATAAAGCCAAACCCCAGGAAGGGGTAACTTTGGACCATGTCCAGCACAGGAATGTTTTGGATCAGGGTGAGGGTGGTACCTGCTTATGAGAGGCAGGTCAGATTTGTGTTGGATAAACTTAAGCACCTAAAAGTCTTGGTACTTTTCCTATGTAACTAGACCCCTCGAGTCTGCAGAACTGGGCTAGAAGTCTTACAAGACTGTTCTTGTTAGATGGCTGGTACTTCCTGCTTCTGTTCAGGCAACAAATCTGACAAAAACAATGTTTTTCATGGCATTTCAGTCTCTGCTGAAAACAGGGAAAAGTTTTTAGTGTTGGGGGGGGTTTCATGGGGGGAGGATTGTTTTGGGGTTTCTTTAAGTGTGGCCAGTAGGGAAATTAACCAAATGTGTTTTACTTTCCAGAAAGTTGGTTTTAATTTTCCTTCTCTGGTAGTGGTGGTGAAGGAGAGCACTTTATCAATTCAACATCCTCTGTCCCTAATTAGAACAAGCCACATACAGTAAAAATGCTGAACTCTTAGGGCAGTCAACAAGGGGGAAAAAAGGGGGAATGGGGAAGGTCGTTCATCAAGACCAAAATAAGACAGACCTTGTATCTTTCCAGCATCTGATCTGTGTTTCTAATATGTCTCATGGTTTTGTTATAAATAAAATGTATGTTAAGAAATGGTGGGCTACTTTAAGATATGAAAACAAACATGAACTGAAAACGACGTCTTGTCTAGCGATTGGTTTTCATTAATTGTTCCCTTCTTTAAGTTTCCAAGCAAAGGGTGAAAAAATATATATCTGGGCAGCAAGTCAAGATTCCTTTAAAATGTGGGGTATTTTTTAAAATTTATTGCACGTTAACGTAGCAGAGGTAATTACAGCCAGCTTTTTGTATTATTTTTGACATTGAGCCTAAAGTTTAAACTGAGTCCTGTGAAGGATTTGACATCTATAAAGCAGAGTCAAAATGATGGTGTTTTCCTGTAATAGGTTATGAAGTTGGAAGCCTTTGAGAAGCACCATTTCTTAGCTGGGTTTCTGTTCAACTAGATCAAGTCATTCAAAACTCAGATCACAAGAAAACACTGTTTCTCTGGAGTTA
This sequence comes from Chelonoidis abingdonii, assembly GCF_003597395.2. Taxonomy (NCBI): domain Eukaryota; kingdom Metazoa; phylum Chordata; order Testudines; family Testudinidae; genus Chelonoidis; species Chelonoidis abingdonii. The sequence goes on from NC_133774.1 coordinate 12,653,556, forward strand.
AGGCAGGGCTCTGGGAAAGAGGACAGCTGGGTGTATTTTCTGTTTGAGCTTGGGCTAATATTTTCCAAAATGACCACTGATTTTTGAGTGCCATTGTTTCAAATTAGACACCCAAAATCAGTGTGTGTGTGTGTGTGTGTGTGTGTTTGCTTTTTAATTCGAGCTAAAGCATTAGACCAGGGATTGTCAACCTTTGGCTTCCCGCAGCCCACGTTGGCCTGGAATGGCAAACCACGGCCAGTGGGAGTTGCAATCGGCCGACCCTGCGGATGCTGCAGGTAAACAAACCATCCTGGCCCACCAGCAGATTTCCCTGACGGGCCATGTGCCAAGGGTTGCTGATCCCTGCCTTAGACAGTTCATCTGTAAAATGGGTACTTTTACATATACTAGTCTAACAATGGAGGCAAAGTATTTTTTTCCAATAGCTAAATAATTGATGGAGAAAATTCTAACAAATACATTATTAGTTGACCAGCTCTAATATTTACCTGCTTCATAGGAATGAGTCCAAGTCCAGTAGTTTAACCACAAAACCATCTTTTATCTCCAAAAACTCCTATTCTATAATTGGTTTTCGAAGCGCAACACAAACCATATTGAACTTTGTGTATTCACTTTTTGCTTTTCCCTTTTCTTCCATGTCCATTTTTGCCATGGGGTTTGACTGCTGCTGAGCACATGGACAATATTCAGAGAAAGATTTATAGCAATGCTCTCTAGCTAAGCAGCGTAAAACAAAAAAGGACTGTTGTTAATGAATGGTTGACCAGCAACTCAAATTGGACAACTAAGTCAACTTGGTTATTAGGGGCCAAAACCCTAATATCCTATAATCTAATCCTGTTTCAAAGTGCACTAGGAAATTTTTAGTGCACAGCAGCAAGGTCCACACAGACCTCAATTTGCCAGGAAAGAAGGGTTTGTATAGACAACCTCTGCTGGTGGTTTCAATCCAGCTCTCCGTGGACAAAGGTCTACTACAAAAACAGCCACTGGGGAAACTAGAATGGTCCCGGGAATTACAGTTCGGATATAGAGGCCTTGTTTTAATGTTAGAGCTGTTAGCAAATGTTATCACCATTTGGTGGCTGTATGGTGACATACCGTACGTAAAATGATCTCAGTGGTCTCAGTAGAGCTCCATGTGGACAAGTTTGCCAGACTATGTGTCAAAATCAGTCCCAATTATGATGTTAAATTGTGCCCTGGCTGGCACACTGGGAGCACAGAGGTTGAACTTTGTTTTCTCCTGGAGGTGATCCCATCAGGAATTGGATGGGTGCTGCATGGGAAGCTCATTCTGTCTCTCTAGATAGTTCCTAAAGAAAGGACTTTAGTCTCCTCACCGAGTCTTTATTTTTTTTTTAAGTAGATTTCCCAAAATATTAGGATCTCAGATTCCCCACTTCCCATTCTGGCTACTATTAAAGTGGAGCTGTATTCAGCATGAAAGGGACCATGGAAGAGCCCTAGACTTCATTAACTCTCTACTGGGGCCAGACCCAATGTGCAGCACACTCCACTTCTGTTCCCTCCATACATAAGTCCCTGACCCCATGGAACCGGCTTTACAAGGGCAAAGGAGTGGGGGGTAGCTTAGGTGCCTACCACACACAGGAAAAGGGAATCTCTGTGATGAAGGAATGCTAGCTAGGGGGAGGGACAGTGGTTTGAGCACTGACCTCCTAAATCCAGGGTGGTGAGTTCAAGCCTTGAGGGGGGGCCACTTAGGGATCTGGGGCAAAAATCAGTACTTGGTCCTGCTAGTGAAGACAGGGTGCTGGACTTGATGACCTTTCAAAGTCTGTTCCAGTCCTAGGAGCTATTTATAAAAGGACAGATTGGAGATATACCTATATGTAACTTGTGGTATTTTAGCCTATGCTGCAACACACATGAAACTGACAGGAAAAGTAGCATCAGAATAAAATGTCACACTAAACAAGGCTGAATCTTCAAGCACAGGGCACCAAGGTGAAGCTTTTAAATGATGGGCAACTATTAAAAAATAAATAATTCAGGCTATTCAAAACTTTTTCATATATTGTCCTGAATGCATTCGATTCCTGCAGGCCAGGAAGTTAAAGGTCAAGGAATCTATATCCAGTCCCCCAGGAAAATGTTCCTCTTCCTAATCATCTATAAAAGATTATTGTCTTCATTTTAGTTAATTTTTCCATTTGAAGTAATTTTAAAGCATAATCAGCTAGTTCAGTGATGATACATGTTTCAGACCAGAACACAAGAGATAATAAAAGACCCAGCCAAACCTCCTCCTCCACATCATTAGTAGGTCCCTTACATCTCTATTTGTTCTCATATTTTTATTGTTTGCTTAAAATTAATTGTCTGCTTCTTTTTCCTCAAAAAGTTATATTACAACTCAGCCACTTCTGGAGACTTTCATGATGTTTACCAGGTTACTGTTCTCACACTCTGAACACAAGCAATTACTGCCAATTAAAAGAAGATGTTATGTGTGGACAAGCTCACACAATACAATATTCAATTAGCATCACTTTGCCCAGTTCAGCCCCCCTGCCCCATATTAATTGTAACTATGAGAATGTGTTTCTGGGTGTGGGGGATTTGGCCTTTAGAGTGGGAGGCAGATGGGTAAGGTGAACAACCTTTAAACTCGCTGAATTTGAGTATGAAACTTGCCAATCCTCTGTCCTTTGGTAAGCTCTGTATTACGAATAATTCCATACACATAACTGGCATTATTGCCATACTGAGAAACTGGAGTGTAGCTCAGGAGACCTCAGTTCTAGCCTCAGTCCCTGCCACTGGCCTGCTGAGTGACCTTGGGCAAGTCATTTCATCTATTGCTGCCTCAGTTCCCCCCTCTGTAAAATGGACTGACCTCTTTTGTAAAGTGCTTTGAGATCTATGGATAAATGTACTTTAAGAGCTAGGTGGTGGTGGTATTTATTATTTTATTATATTCATAAGCACTGCAATCAGAAAATGAAACAAAGTTGAAAGCTTAAATACCATCCTGCCATGCTGTGCCTTAGACTCTTGGTCTTAATTTTTGTCAATGAGTAAGAGAAATACTACAATACCTATTGGTCCTTCTTATACAACTTTCTATTCAGTAATTTACCTTGCATACATTCTTCCAGACTGGCTCAAATTTTTTAGGTAGCAGTGAGCTCTGTAAAAAAGTCAAGTTTGGACAAAACCATGTGGGAAAGCTTTATCTTTTAACAAATCCAGAACCCAAAAAATGTCTGAGCAGAATGTATGATGCTTTCCTAATAAAACTGGCTCTGGGCTGAGACCAACTATGACAAATTTTAACCCAAAAATAATATCTTTGCTAAAGTTATGATCAACTGGAAAAGGAGGCTTTACACTGAATGTTTCATTTCAATGCCAGGCAATAGCCATCTGTAAGCCTCTAGCAATAATATTTGTCCTTTGTAATAAATAGCACCTTTCCTTCCAAGATCCCAAAGCACTTCGCAACATTAGCTAATAAACTAATCACAACATCTTGTGGGGTAGTTGTAGATATTTTTATTGCCTTGTTTACAGGCGAGTAAAACTGGGGTGTGTATATACAGGCTAAGGCCCACGTTTTGAAAAGTGTTCTGTAATTTGGGAGTGTATACTTTTGGGTGCCCAACTTTGGGCACCCAGATTAGTGGACTTTTTTATAAATTTGTGCCTAAGTGTCTTCAAGATAGTCAGAGTGAGACAGTAGCAGATTTGGGAACAGAACCCAGCAGCTCAAACTCCAGTTTTTCCACTCTAGTTATTAATCTGCACTGCCCCATGCAGATCTTAGGGTACTAAATGAACACAACATTCAATTTTAAATCAATGGCTCACTTGTATTTCAAAGCTGTAAGTGTGAGATTCATATATGTTCCTTCCAAATTCTCTGAAAATTCATCCTTCATGCTCAAACCTCATTTCATTGCATTTCCCTGTCGTTCCATCTCATGTTTGCTTAGTAATTACAGGACATAATTTTCCAGTTATCCAATCAAACTGCACTAATACAGGCCTGTGTGCACCTCCGTGTGTAAGAACCTTCTCTCTACCCATTGGGAGCTCATTATTATATGTAATGTTGTATTTTTATTAGTCAGTCCTATGATTTATGTGGTCAGGGGATTTGCAATATTGTTTCACATACATCAAAGGCTGCTATGGAGTTTAACAAGAGCCAGCAGGTTACCTACAAGCCCCAGAACACTTGTTATAGGTGTGACTAGCCCAAACCAAACCAGGCGGCGAGTGTTTGCAGAAGTTATTCCAATTCCTTGCAGCAGTTGGCCCAGCAGCGATAAAATGGGAATTCTTTGTTTAAAAAATCCATTTCTCAAATATCATTTCAGACAAGATTTCAGTCAAGCAGCCCTCCTCTTTCTTGGCTCTGCTTCATTGGGGGAAATGAAACATGCATGGTGACTTACACAGCCCCAGCAATTTTCATTCATTTCATTCTCTACCTTTTTTAAAATAAAAATTCTTCTAGCTTTTTAGCTTGTTTTCCCAATTACATTCAGAGCAAATGAGCTAAAGGGAAAGAGGTTGGAAGCAGGGCTGGCTCCAGGCCCCAGTGCACCAAGTGCATGCTTGGGGCGGCATGCCGCGGGGGGCACTCTGCCGGTTGCCGGGAGGGCGGCAGGTGGCTCAGGTGGACCTCCCGCAGGTGTGCCTGCGGAGGATCCGCTGCTCCCGCGGCTCTGATGGAGTATCCGCAGGCAGGCCTGCGGGAGATCCACCAGAGCCATGGGACCAGTGAGCGGCAGAGTGCTCCCCGCGGCATGATGCCATGCTTGGGGCAGCGAAATGGCTAGAGCCGACCCGGGTTGGAAGGGACCTCAGGATATCATCTAGTCCAACCCTCTGCTCAAAGCAGGACCAATCCCCAACTATATCATTCCAACCAGGGTTTTGTCAAGCATGACCTTAAAAACCTCTAAGGGAGGAAATTCCACCACATCCTTAGGTAACCCATTCCAGTGCTTCACCACCCTCCTAGTGAAAAAGTTTTTCCTAATATCCAAACTAAACCTCCCCCACTGCAACTTGAGAGCAATAGTCCTTGTTCTGTCATCTGCTACCACTGAGACCAGTCTAGATCCATCCTCTTTGGAACCCCCTTTCAGGTAGTTGAAAGCAGCTATCAAATACCCCCCTCACTCTACTCTTCTCTTCTGCAGACTAAACAATCCCAGTTCCCTCAGCCTCTCCTCATAAGTCATGTGGTCCAGCCCCCAATCATTTTTGTTGCCCTCTGCTGGACTCTTTCCAATTTTTCCACATCCTTCTTGTAGTGTGAGGCCCAAAACTGGACACAGTACGCCAGAGGAGGCCTCACTTATGCCGAATAGAGGGGAATGATCCCATCCCTCAATCTGCTGGCAGTGCTCCTAGCCTTCTTGGCAACAAAGGCACACTGTTGGCTCATTTGTCATATCCATTTTGACTAATGCCCAACTAGAGGCTCTGAAATCCAGAGTTCTAGTCCCAGCTCTGCCATTCACTTGCTACGTGATGTTGGACAAATCTTTCAAATAATCTTTGTCTCAGCTTCCATATCTGCAGACTGTGGCTCATGATATTTCACCTGCAGTATTTCATTGAAGTGAAGTTGTCTGGATTAATTAGTTAGTTAATGTCAGTTAAACAGCTTTGAAAATGTAAAGCGTCCATCATTACCATCTATTTAAACATGTGTATGTCTAAAGAAGGATTAAAAACATCCCAGGTAATTATATCCCAATCTGAAGGAAAATAGCATGAGGGAGGAAAAATGAGCAGTCCCTTCAGAGTGAGTGACTATCTCCTCTTCTCCGTCTGCTTCTTCCCCATTCTCTGTATGCTGAAGTCTCCCAATAGATCTTTCTGCCCTGCAACATGTGGTAGGGTGAAGAGAGAGACTGTTTGCTAGGTTTTGGGAAAGAGAAGTGTGTAAGATTGTATTCTCTTCCAGCCTTACATTTCTATTATTCCATGATTCTTTCCTCCTGCATGCTCTCAAACAGAAGTATCAGAACACTGAGCAGTAGCCAGCATGAGTGGCAGGGATATGATAGCTATAGTTATTGGTTAAATCATCATAACTCCATAGCAATCCATGGAAGTATGACCTTTTCACAGCAATTGAGGATCTGGTCCATTTTATTTAATGCTAGAATCACCACCAGCCTGCAATGCTTGAATTGCTACGAGCACCTCTAGGGTTACAGTCCAGCTCAATAATGCTACTAGTGTTAGCAGCCAGAGCTGTGTTTGGCATCTAACCATAAGAAATAAGTCATTAAACAGAACAGAAAATTAGTGGACACCACCGAGAAAATGTAGTGAAGATGTAGGAATTTCTTCATTAGACGTATTTTTGGAAGACACCGCATCCTCTAATTTTGATTAAGTCCTTACTCAGTGTCAGCAGACACCCCTATCTGCCACTGGATCTCTGTTCTTCCAACCTGTATTTTTCATACTGATCCTTCAGTCATCAGCAGATTCTGAAAAAGCAACAAAGAATTCTGTGGCACCTTATAGACTAGCAGACGTTTTGGAGCACGAGCTTTCATGGGTGAATACCCACTTCGTCGGATGCATGTAGTGGAAATTTCCAGGGGCAGGTATATATATGCATGAAAGCTAGAGATAATGAGGTTAGTTCAATCAGGGAGGATGAAGCCCTGTTCTAGCAGTTGAGGTGTGAAAACCAAGCAAGAGAGGAGAAACTGGTGCTGTAGTTGGCAAGACCATTCACGAGTCCGTAGTGAGTTCAATTCCTGGATGGCTGATTGGTGTCAAATTTGCAGATGACTCATGAAACTCAAGCCGTTTTGTCGTCTTTGAAGTCTGGATCCTGAGTTGTTTTTTGCTGCAGTAGGATGCCACGCTGTAGATCTGCTTATTGTGGTGGCCATGGTGAGGTTGAAGTGTTTCTCCTACAGGGGCATTTTTGAATATGATGCCGTTCCTAATAACTGCATTTTGTGTCCATTTATGTTTTCCATAGAGACTCTCCCTGGTGATGCCGTGTGGCATAGCATTCTGGCATTAGCTGGCGATATGATCTGGTAGCTATATTACATCTGGTAAAGTGCACGCGTGAATGAACCGGTGATGGGTGGCTGAGATCTGGCCCACATGTCTACATCAAGTGACGGCCTGTGCCGGACTGTAGCCATATGTGGCAGAGTTTGGTCATGCGAGGTTTCATTACACCTGGATTGGTTCCACGAGCTAGATGTAGCTACGGTGCGGTGTGCATCATGCGGTGAGCAATATGTCCCTCAGGTGGCTAGGTGTCATCGTGGGCAACCTGGATCTAGTCTGCCAGCCAAGGCCTGGAAAAGGATGGATATATGTGACACAGGATCAATATGTAGATCCTGAGATGCGTTGAGGGTTTAGCTGGGGGCTGTATGTGATGGGCAGTGACCTCTTGGTTCTTCTTGTTTGTTTCACTATAGGAGGCTTCTGGGATACACGTCTCGGCTCTGTGGATCTGTTTCCTCTAATTTCAGCATAACGGGTATTGTAGTTTTTGAGAATTGCTGGGCCTCCACTTTCACTGCTGAGACCTCAGTTCATCTGGCAAAATTTGGAACACCATACAGCTCAGGACTGACACTAAAGGACTGTGTGAATTGGCTTTTGCCAACTAACAGAACCAGTTTTCCTCCTTCCTTTGGTGTTCAACACCTCCACTGCTAAGAAGCAGGGCCCTCATCCTCCCCTGATTGAACTAAACCTCGTTATCGTCTAGCTTTGCTGCTAGCATATATATACTGCCCTGGAAATTTTCCACCACATGCCCACATGCATCTGACGAAGTGGGTATTCACCCACGAAAGCTCATGCTCTAAAACGTCTGTTAGTCTATAAGGTGCCACAGGATTCTTTGCTGCTTTTACAGATCCAGACTAACACGGCTACCCCTCTGATACGTGACAGATTCTGAAAGTCACACTAAACCCCGGGGTGACTTCAGTTCAGCCACAAATTACTGGGCTCAGTGCAGGCATCACTGTGTGAAATTTCATGACCTGTGTCATGCAGGAGTCCAGAATAGATGGCCTTAAAAGTTATTAATCGATGTGGACAAATATCTGTTCAGGGATTAAGTTGAAGCTCCTAAATTTATTCTACTTGTCAACTAAGGATATGTCTGTGCTGCGATCACAGGGTGAGATTGTGAACACACCACAGCTGGCTTTAATCTAGCTAGCTTCTGCACCAGAGTTGTGAAGCTGCCCCATTCTGAGTTTCAGCACAGGCTAGGCTGCCTAAGTAATTACTCAGGCTTCCGGGGTGTCACTGCTCCAGCACCTGAACTAGCTATATTTGAGCTAGATCAGATACAGTAACTCCTCACTTAACGTTGTAGTTATGTTCCTGAAAAATGGACCTTTAAGTGAAACGATATTAAACGAATCCAATTTTCCCATAAGATTTAATGTAAATATATGTGGGGGGGGTTAGGTTCCAAGGAATTTTTTGGGGCAGACAAAAGGCATTATATACTGTACAGTACTGTACTGTACTGTGGTTGGGAGGTGCTCCTGGCTTACCTCACAGGCACAGCCAGCTGCAGGCAAGGACACTAGGAAGCACCTTCACACCAGCAGCGGCAGCTTCCCCAGAGAAGAACAGGCACTGACTTTGGCAGGGGATTCTCCAGGCCCGCCTCTTCCCATCCCTGCTCCACTCCAGGCCCGTCTCTTCTCTGGAGCACACCACAGCCACGCTCCTCCCCACCCCCCACCAGAAAGTCCAGCTGTTTGGTGGTGCTTAGGACTTTCTGGGAGGGAGGAGAAGGAGTAGAGATGCAGCACTTCCCTGCTCCGCCCTCTCCCTCCCAGAAAGTTCTAAGCACCACCAAACAGCTGTTTGGCGATGGGGAAGAGGTGGAGAAGAGGAACTTGTGCAGTGCTCCCTTGTAAAGTCGCTGCTGTTCCACAGAATCTTACAAGCAGTGGACACTGCAGGCAGCCAAACGACCTTATAAAGGAGCATTGCACAACTTTAAACCAGCATGTTCCCTAATTGAAACAATGTTAAGCAGGAGGACGTTAAGTAAGGAGTTACTGTATGTCTACATGAGCTACGGTCAGATCTGTGACTGCAGTATAGACATACCCTGAATAAGATTCGATCACAGGTCTTTAAAGCTGAAATGTAAGTGCTCAGACGTCAAACCCTGAGTTTCATGGGTCAAATTAGAGAATTTCACTGCCTCAACTTGGACTTGTGTTTCGCAATTTCAGAACATCCCTGCTTTTGGGTGTATACTATGCTCCACATGCTGAGGGCTCAGTCTACACAGTACTGTAAAGTCTTTGTTGACTATTCGATGATTAGTTATGGTTTAATAAGGTGTGTGTGAAGAAATTCTGAAGGCTGTGACTGAAAAATGAAAGAATGCTGTGTCCTGAAACTAGTGCCTCAAGATATTATATTGTGCTGAAGCGGTTTCTTCACTCAGCAATATGAGGCGACCTTGCCACTTGGGGGGAAATGGGCAATTGTGTCTTGCAGACATCTGCTTTTGTAACTTCCTGTTTCCCAGGGAGAATCCACTTAGAAGCCCAAGTGAGAGGCCTCATGGTAATCCCAGGCCCTCTAATACTTCAGTGGAAAGAGTTTTTTCTTTAGACTGCTTATGTTTCTGCTGAATAAAAGCATCTTTTATTCTATCTGGTAATGGAACTAAGGAAGAACTGTGTGCAGACGTGTATGTAGTTCTTGGAATATAGAGCATTTCTTTAACATACAAAAATGGACGTGGGGTGTTGCGTACTCTTTACAAGGCCCTTTGGTTCAATGTACATTTTGAGAAGATTTTATTTTTTTAAGAGTTTTAAACCCCTAATTTGGCCTTAAAAAAAGGCATTTATGATGGTAATATTCCTTTGGACACTAAATACAAGCTAACTTTTAAAACGGGGTCAAATTTTGCCCCTGATGATGGGAAACAAAAAAGGTTCTCATGGTTAAAGGGACCAGAAGATCTGGATTGTATCCACAGTTGCCACATCCATCCTGGGTGACCTTGATGATCCCTGTGTGCCCTCCCATTGAACTCCCACTGAGGTCAATGGGATGTGAACGTACTTATCTAGGGCAACAATTGTATGAGTTGTTTGTTGTTTCGTAACAGAGGTTTCAATCACTACTGGAGTCTCTTTGTGCTAAGCTCTGTTCAAACATGCAGTGGAAAGGACAGTACCTTGCAATCTTCAGAGACATTGGGTCTTCATTAAATACTATTTAAGTGCTTGGAACGCCTTGGATGAACAGTGTCAAGAAGTGCAAAGTATTGTTGTTTACTATTGTGGTGGATCCCGCAAAAAAACTCCACAACCATCTTGGTCTTGCTCTTCTGGGTTTTCATGGGAATATGCTCCAAATGCTAAAGATGTCTTTTCTCCTTTGGTTAATGGAATTTGCCATACTGATTTCTGCTCCTTTCAGTCCACAAGGGGAATTAGTTTTCCCAGTCGGAAAGGGCACTTTCTCTTCAGTAAAGAATAGATCTGCAGGGCTGGAGCTGTAGATCTTCTATAGGCCCAATCTAGAAAGGATGGAAGGCCCTTGGATGGATGATGGCCCTTGACTCTAGAATGCTCTTCCCCTAACTATTCCTCAGAGCAAATCTTCATCACCCTGCAGCACAAGTTCTTTGGTTTCATTTGTAGGATAGTGTTAATTATGGGATTGTTTATTTCTTGGGGTTGGGTTGTTGGTGCTTCTCTGGACTCTTCTGGTGATTCAATAGGTGGCTTTTTACCCTCTCCGCCCCTCCACCAATTCTGCATGATGGTGGTTATAGATGCTATGTTGTTGAAAGCACTATCTTCCAGAAGAAAAGTAACAGATGACCTTTCTACTTGTCATTAAAGATCCCATGGTTCTTTTTTGCAAAGGTTACCTGTAGGAGATATTTGCATGGGGATCCATTCCATTACAACTCCATCAACTGCAACATCCCACTTTCCATTTCAATTCTATACTGTAGGGGGGTTTGTGCAGCTGCATCCCCTCACCCAGAAATGACTGCGGTTCAGTGGCAGGTAAAGTGATCCCTGAATGTAATTTGTAAACGGGTCTTCTGAGATTAAAGTGAATATACGTAAACATAAGGGGTGAAATTCTAGCCTTGGTCAATTACAAGAGTCTCATTGACTTCAGTGGAGCCAGGATTTCACACAAGAGATTATCATTTTATTATTACAAATGGAATTTTTTTTAAACACGAAGAAATGTTAATTTGCCACCAAAAAGGGATCTATTCCAGCGCTTCTATTTGAGTTCACTCTGTTTTATATCAGTCCCATGTTTATATTATAGTCCCATTGACTGACTAGTGGCTTTTCATTCTCTGCTGCATGTATCTGTATTTTCAACAGCTCTTCAAAAAATTGGATTGGCCACCACCTAATAGTATTTTTTTTTAAAAAGAAACCTTATAAATCATCACTATCTTCAGAAAACTAAACAGGAGCTTGGAGGTTTCCAGTGGCATCCTGAATTTTATTGTTTTAACAGGTCTCTGTCTTCTTGGTCTCTGGTATCCTCTTGTGAGCTGCCCTCTGGTGCTGAAATGCAGATCAGCATCACCCTGTTGACCTTTTAGTAGTAGATGTGAAAATGGGGGTTTCTTGTTAACTTTTCCCTCCTGGTTTCAGCTCTCTGGCGTTTGCACCCCTTGAGCTACTCTTCGAGTTCACTTTACTCCTATGGAGATCCAGCAAGGAGGGGGGAAAAGTGAGACGCACCAAAGCCCTGGATCTTTTTGTTTTAAAACAAAATATTTGGTCACTCTGCCCAGAGAGGAAGATTTGCTAGTGAGTTTGTTGTCTCTGCTCCAAGTGACATCAGACTAGGATCTTTGGCCTAAATGCAGCCACATTTCAGCTTCCCAATCAACAGTATCTGCCAAGAGAGCGTCTTCAGGTCTTAATTCTCTCCCCAGCTGTGGAGAAGCACATTGAGGAGGCATTGAGCATACTCTGACTCCCCAGAGGCCCTCCAGCACATGTGGCAAAGTCACATGCTTTTCCTCTGGAATGGGACAGAGGGCTGACAGCAATATAAGCATTATGGAGCTCCCCAGGATGTGTTTAGCACATGCAGCTGTGAAACCCTTAAGGGCTCCATGTGGCAAAGACAGGCTCTTTCATCAGGTTTGTACAATGTCTTTTTAGCTTGTTAGGGAAACAAGTCAGCCTGCTTTTAGTACTGTGGGCTTTTAGAGGTGTTTTAAATTCTTTTTAGAAACTGGCAGTCTCCTATTTTCCTGCTATGGGATAAGCCTGTGAGTGCAACATTTGCCTTCCACCACGAGACAGCTTTGTTTGCGCTGCTATGACACAGTGCACTGGTAACCAATGCCTCCTTATGACACATTTGACTGCGTCCCGTAGACCACACATCAAGGTTTTTGTGACTGTCCAAAAATTATCGGTGGTGGTAAAGTAACATGTTTTCTCAGTGTAAGGTGATAATCCCTTTGGGAATGCTCCATTTCACTAAAAACATGGCACTGTGGCAACTTGGCATCTTAAGAGCTGGTGGTATAAAATGAATATTCTGCATACAATATGTTATAATTCCTGCACAGCTGGTAGGCCCAGAGAGCCAGTCTTTAGCACCAGTGGGAACATGTACATTACATCACATAATTAACCCCAGTTCCAAAGGGATGTGGACACAATGAGTTACAAAGTGAGTGTTGAGGACCACTGAGATTACACCCCAGGTGCTCACACACTGTGATGGGTATGGGTGGTCAAAGGAGGATTTGGGAGAGATTTCCATGTATGAGACAAGTTCTGATCATCACTGGACTATCAGATAGGGTTGGGATGCCCACTCATGGATTCAAACCGCATACAGGTAAGGTGAGAACTCGTGGGCTAATGTTTCTAGACCATGGGATCCAGCCATGACCATCTGCCACCAGTCTCTGCAATGAAATGTAGGTCTAACTAGTGATATTGCTGACCTCAATAGGTGAATGAATTCACCCTGGGTCACTGTGTCTAGCTCTCAGCAGCATTGCGACCCCGCTTGTGCTGAGCCCGTGTTGACTCATCTTGTTTTCAGTCAACTATTTGTCACAGTGCATCCTTCATATCCATCCAGTTCTTCAGATGCTTGATGCTTTCTGCTAGAAGTTTTTTGGAACTGGTGCTGTTGCGACAGAGCACCACACACCTTGATGGACACATCTGGGCTTTGAGTCTTGTGGTTTCTGGTTTTAGAGGGCATAGTTTCGCCTCTCATACACTCCTTCCAAATTTCCCTGGTGCTATTCTTCTGATTTCACACAAGCCAAACTGCAATACCCTGTGCCTCACAATAGATCATGATGGGCTGTGCTGTGAGATTTGCTGCAAGAGGTCACTATAAGCAATCAAGGCCTACACAGGGAACCTCAGAGCTCTCCTGGCCTCCTCTGACATTTCATACAAGTCTTAATTAAAGATGGTCAACAAGACCTCAACCGCCTTCAACTTCTGGTATAGGCAACCAGCTACCCTAGCTCTAAGTGCCAGTAGACTAGATTCTTGATCTGAAGAGACGGATGGAAACAGTGATCAAGAATATTCACTGCAGCTGCAGAATTTGCTTCAGAGAGTTTCCTTTCTATTGTCTTGAGAATGTGCTCAAATTCAACTGTATATAGAAAAGAATATCTCCATGTCGGGTGGTAAAAAGGTCCTTGAGGTTGAGTGTGGTTTGAGTGTTGGATGAGAGAGAAGAAAAGTGCTGTTCTAGTTACAGCCTGAGACCCCAAAAGAATGGCCCATCCTGAGTCTTGGAGACCTCACTTTTTTTCTGGAGAAAGAAGCATTCATAATGGTGTCTATGGAAATAACCATAGAAAAGTGCCCAACCAGGTGCTCTGGACCTTGTGGACATGTACATGGTGTGACAAAGTTCCTCCTCTGCCTTGATGGGTCCTGCGCTTCTTGGCAGATTTGCTCACCTCAGTGATCTTCCCCACAGTCTGGGTCAACTCCTCCTGTGTCTGATCAGGAGTTGGGAGGTTTGGGGGGAACACGGGCCCGCCCTCTACTCCAGGTTCCAGCCCAGGGCCCT
>NC_133774.1:12667975-12766378 GCF_003597395.2 Chelonoidis abingdonii
TCTTAATTGGCTCCCGGTGCCTTGATTAACCTGGAGCAACTGCCATTTGGTTGCCATGGTCCTAGGGATTTGTTTAGCCTGGGGCTAACATACCTGTTTCTCAGTACTTTACTGTAGCCATCTGGCCTTGCCCCATCACAATGGATATAGAGATACGTATCCTTAATAGCAGTAACATTTCTGAAGATGCTTTTTGAGGGGTGCTACAGGAGGATCAGGGATATAAGCATTGGTATCATCAGGGCCGGATTAACACAGGGGCTGCAGCCCAGGGCCTCAGGCTCAGGGGGGCCTTGCAACAGGCCCACTGACAGAGAGGGCAAAGGGGACAATTGCCTAGGGGCTCAGGCAATTTAAAAAGGCCCAGGGGCCCCGGCCACTGCTGGCAGTGCAGTGGGGCTAAGGCGGCTTCCTGCCAAGCCTTGCTCCACACCGCTCCCAGAAGCGACCTGCACGTCACTGTGGCCCCTGGAGAGTGAGGTGGACTGTCTCTGCATGCTGTCCTTGTCCCAAACACTGACTCTGCCGCTCCCATTGGCCAGGAACAACAGCCAATGGGAGCTGCAGGGGCGGTGCCTGTGGACAGTGATGCGCTGTGGAGACCCCCTGACCCTCCCTCCTAGGAGCCGCTGCCAGAGGGGTGTGCCAGTCACTTTCAGGAGCCACCTGAGGGAAGGGCCAACCCCCTAGCCCCTCAGCCTAGAGCCCGCACCCCCTTCCAGACCCAAACTCCCTCCCAGACCCCACATCCCCTCGGACAGGGGCCCCACAAAATCGAATAGCCCTGGGCCCACAGAAGAGTTAATCTGGCCCTGGGTATTATGGGAATTCACAAAATGCTCTTGGATTGCATCTCTCATTGATATGCAGTAGCAAACCTTAACTTAAAGGCCATGTCCTGGCCCATTCAATCCAACAGATGTCTGCTGAAGATCGCACTTGCTTCCAGCCAGGAAGTTTGAAAGGAAGTCAAATGGAGTTCTCTACCCATATTTGTTAAGCACTGTTACTTGGATCTGACCTCTAGACAGTAGTCAATATCTGGTCTACTGAGTTACAGAGCTACTTTCCTGGCCAGAGCTGTCCAAAATTTTCTTTCTGCCCCTATTAATTTTACTTATCATTTACTTCCTATCGGGTATGTTGACAAGTTGTACATATTTTAAAAGCCTCTAAACATTACTGCGGGTCTTTCTTTCCCCCTCACTGCATACACTAAATGAGAGTGTTCTTCATCTGTTTCTCATTCTTTATTGTTATATGGTATTTTTGAGTTTAGAGAGATACCTGGAACTTTTTAGTCTCCACAATTGGTGATCAATAAGGGTAAAATTTTGTCCTGGTTATTTTTAGTGAGAGTCATGGACAGGTCGCAGGTAATGTCCTCGAAGTCTGTTACCCGTCTGTGACTTTAACTAAATAACAAGAGGATGAGGCTGAGCACTGGGGCAGGGCTGAAGCCAGAGCTCCATCTGGAGTGGCTGACAGCTCCTGGGCCCCTGCTGCAGCCGCAGTGCACTGATGAAGCCAAAAAGTCATAGAGGTCTCTTAAAGTCACAGAATCCATGACCTCTGTGACAAAATTGTATCCCTACTGATCACCAGCCATCTACTATCCTCGTCACGTAGCAGAAGGTTCTGTAACTTTGGGGGCATTCTCTCAATATTTTAAATAGCCTTTTGTATCTTCTTGTGGAAGTAACGGGTCTTTGGAGCATTAGGGAGAACCTAAATTCTACTTAACATAAAGGATGGCAAAAGGTGCCCTCTGGTGGAACAAACAACTTTGAGTTTTGAGTCTGGAGATTTCCCACCTTGGTTGTTTGCAAGATCCTAGAGCAGTAGCTATACATAAGCAATTCCACATAACAATAATACTTTGTATTTTCCATATGAGGATCTCAAATGGCTTTATAAAAACTAATGACTTTAGCCTCATAACAAATACCTATATATGTATTTCTAGTGCATCACTCATTGTACAGTCTATTGTAGGTACCAAATACAAGATTTAGAAAGTCATACTTGTAGGGTCATCTCCTCTATAGCCCTCTCAGGGCCAAACTGTACCATGTAGACAGAGCCCTGCATTGGACAGAGATTCAATGGCCCAAGGAGAGCTTAGGAAGGCATTGTGCTTGTGGGAGTGGTCTGGTGCTTCCCCCTTACTCAAGGTGGAGGTAGGTGTTTTTACTCCTGGTTCCTATTTCTTCTGATGGGGGGGTAAGGGACGATCACTGTTATCTTACCCCTGTGAAGTAGGAAAACCTCCCCATTTTACAGATGGGAAAACTGAGGCACAGAATTTAAGTAACTTAGTCACACAGGAGAGGTTAATGATAGCTGGGATGGAATCACAGGTCTCCTTCCTCCCAATCCCATGCCTTTATCTCCAAACCACCCTCTTCCCCTTCAGAAGTAAGCAATCTCTTTACCTTTCTCTTGAAGATTATCATGTGCTTGACATTAAGATAGCCTAGGCTTATGATTTGCTATGGGGAAGGGCCTTTTATCACAGCCTACTTGACATCTGACTCCAGAGTGTTTCAGCTAATCATTTCTGGAACACACAAAGAAAGAAAGAAGGTTATTTTTAACTTACACTCAGCTGTTTGCCTGGGTAACAGAAAACAATCAATAAACTGAGGCTCAGATTTTCAACAGATTTCTCTTTTTTGTCATGCTTGATATTAATGGTGACCTGCACTCTCTCCGATAATGATTGTCTTTAAAGTCTCTTTGGCTTTCAAGAGAGTGTTTCAGCTTTTTGAGTGCCTTTCTTGGGAAAGAATATAATACGTGGAAGTCTATTACCTTAGAATTTTATTTTCTTTGTGACAGTCAATACTGGAAATTAAACTGCTTGAGCTGGCTTTGTATTTTGTGCATACACAGCAAGGATAACTACACATCAGATTTATGGGCATTGTGAACAGGTTGCTATGACAACCACTCTAACCGCTGTACACCAAATAACCTTGTCATGTGAACGTTTATCACAAGCACATCAAGTACTGGATTGCACTGTATGCTCTTTGGCTAAACAGCAGGATTTTTCTGAATAATAATTGGTTATGGGTCTTTTATACTATGAGTCAAAGTTAATCAGCCTCTAGATCTGAAATTGTGTCAGATCTGTGGTTAATTTGAGTGCAGCTATTCAGAATTTTGATGCTTTGTTTGAGGAAACTTTTCAGTAACCATTGTTCTTTAAAACAAAACTGTGGCTTTTTTTTTTTTAATTGCCAGCCTTAACTTGGAAAGCCTGGGTACAAAATGGCAGACCATGTCTGCATGTGTGTGACGTTGTTGCACTGAGAATGAAGTATGATTTTTCAAATCTTTGGTGAGATATATAAAGAATATTTTAAAAGAACCTCCTAAACCCAGATCCAACATACTAATTCTACACACCCACATTTTTTTTTTTTTTTAAGGAGACCTCATGCACCTGGCCCTCAACTGAACCAGTGGAATGGCTTTGTATTAGTTTTAACTCCTCCCTGTATACCTACAGTTTAAAACCAGTCCCAGACTTAAAGTATGTTTCTAGTTTCCAGTTTGGTGGGAAAGCTTAGTGATGCGTGAGGGATCTGTGTATGTCCCGCCAATAATTTTTATGCAACGATTATATCATGAGCAAACTCCAGGCTCACAGACATAAGCTGGGAGTTTTTGCTTAAAAAAACCCATAGCAAAAAACCCATAAAACAGTGGCTGTAAGAATTTGCAGAAACCTGTTCCTAATGTATCCTTTGTATTTTTAAATGCTGTGGTGGTGTGTTTTTGCCACATTGATTTAAATGCCTAAATCCATCAGAGAGCAAGAGAGTAGTTTTGCAAGCGAGTTTACAGAATAGCAACAGCAGAATAAACCAAATGTTGGCAAAGCCTTAATATAGCATTAATGAAAATAAATTAGGCCTTGGACTTATTTTTGTTCCTCTATTGTTATTAACTGAATGTCTTAAATGGTGGTCTAACAAATACAAGAGTCCCAGAGACACAGGGCCTACTTCAAAGTTCACTGAAGTCAATGGAAAGACTCCCATTGATTTCAGTTGGCTTTGGAAGAGGCCCATTTGGTACAGTACCTTTGTGATGGCTAGGATGCATTGGGGCATAGTGACACATTGGTAGGGCTTTGGATTAGTGCCCATTCATACGGGATATTGAAAAATAGGAGAGGATGCAGAGAAGAGCCAAAAAAAAATTTGAAGGCTGGAAAAAATGTCTTACCAGGAAAAACTTTTTGTCATAAAAAAGATTGAGAGGTGACTTGATTGTGGTGTATTTTCTCCCCAGGAAGGTACTTAGCTCATATACTAATGGTCTCTTTAATTTAGCAGAGAAAGACAGAAGAAATCCTGGCTGGAAGTTAAAATTGGACAATTGCAAGTTATAAATAGGTGCAAATTCTTAAGAGTGAGAGTGATTAAGCACTGGAATAAACTACCAAGCAAGTGGTAGATTTTTCTATCTGCTGAAGTTTTCAAATCAAGAATGGATGTCTTTCTGGAAGATGGGCTTTAGACAGGCACAAGTTATTGGGCTTAATAGTGGAGTAACTGGTGAAACTCTCTGGCCTGTGTCACACAAGAAATCAGGCTAGATGATCTAATGGTCCCTTTTTGGCCTTAAACTCTATGATTCCATGAATACGTTATGTCTCCCATAATACAGGCATCCAGATTTTGTATTTTCAAGTTAAGACAATTATATGTGTAATCAAATCTCTGGGAGTTCTGCCAGATGCAACTTTGAAAAATGTTACGGAATGCAGCCGCTCAGTAGCTAAAGACTAATCCAGCTGTGCTTCAGTTACCGCACATACATACGTTCTAGGGGGCTAGTAACAACCCTGGTTATTAAAGTTGCCTAAGACTCCCCATTCATTAATTATTAAGGAGATAAGAATGATCATACTGGGTGAGGCCAATGGCCCATCTAGCCCAGTACCCTGTCTTCCAACAGTGGCCGGTGCCAGATGCTTCAGAGGGAATGAACAAAACAGGGCAATTATCAAGTGATCCATCCCCTGTTGTCCACTCCCAGCTTCTGAGAGTCAGATGTTTAGGGACAGCCAGACCATCTTGGCTAATAGCCATTAATGGTCCTATCCTCCATGAACTCCTCTAATTTTTTGAACACAGTTATACTTTTGCCTTCACAACAACCCCTGCAATGAGTTCCACAGGTTGACTGTGTTGTGTGAAGAAATACTTGCTTTTGTTTATTTTAAACCCTGTTGCCAATTAATTTCATTGAGTGCCCCGGTTCTGGTGTTATGTGAAGGGATAAATAATACTTCCCTATTCATTTCCCCCACACCATTCATAATTTTATAGACCTCTATCATATCCCCCTCCCCTTAGTCATCTCTTTTCTAAGATGAACAGTACCAGTCTTTTTAATCTCTCCTCATATGGAAGTTGTTGTCAATATCCTCATTTAATACCAGGCATTCAAATTCACCCATCTTAGTATTTAGACTTCTAGCATTTGTATATGAATTTCTCAATATTTAGACGTCGGCCTTCATTTGATGTAATTGACTAGGACTCCTTCATTTGACTGTTTCCTTTCTCCTCCTACCTGTGCTTTTGTCAACTTCTATCCTCTCCTCTTTACTAGCATATAGAGTATGCTCTTTAATAAATCCTCTCCTAAGGAATGACTGTCTGAACGGCATGCTTCTCTGCACCTGTCAGCTTTCCCCCACAGTTCTTAGTTTTAAAAACTTCTCTAATGACCTTTTTAATATTACATGTATACAGTCTAGTTCTATTTTGGTTTAGGTGAAGTCCACCCTTCCTCTATGCTCCTCCTTTCCCAAAAGGTTCCCCAGTTTCTAATACATCTAAACATTTCCACCCTACACCTTTGTCTCATCCTTGCACTGAGTCCCTCTAGTTCTCTCTAACTGGCTCCTCATTTGCAGCTGGAAGCATTTCAGAGAATGCTACCATGGAGGTTCTGGATTTTAATCTCTTATCTAGCAGCCGAAAATTGGCCTCCAAGACTTTTCTCTCCTACCTTTCCCTATGTCGCTTGATACCTACATGGACCATGATAATCAGCTTCTCCCCAGTATTGCTCATGAGTCTATCTAGATGTCTCGAGAGGTCTGCAACCTTCACACTCAGTAGGCAATTCACCATTTGGTTATTCTGGTCATCACAAACCCAACTATCTATATTTCTAACAATTGACTTCCCCTTTACTATAACATGTCTCTTCCTGATAACTGGGATCCTCTCCCCAGGCAGGGTCTTCTCAGCATAAGAGGATACCATGACATCATCTGGAAGGGGGGTCCCAAAATGGGATTAGTTTCCCTTTGCTCTAACTTGATGTTCTCCTTATTTGAGATTTTCATTCTCCTCAACAGCACAGAGATTGCCAGACCGAGGGTGGGACTGGTCTACTGTGTCTCTGAATGTCTGATCTATGTACCACTCTGTCTTTCTTACCTCCTCCAGGTCAGCCTGTCCGGTCTCAAGAACCGCGGTCTCTGAGGGCCATGAGTGGCTTGCACTGAATGCGCACATACGTCACCTGCACACAAGGCAGGTAACTGTACCTGCTGCATTTAACGCTGTAAACAGGATAGCCCACTCTGCTACTGGTCTACTGCCTGCATTATTTTTACTCTCAGTGGGGCTTACTGTTTGTTTAGTGTGGCGTTACATCCAACAAACACACTCTAAACTATCTGGCTCTCACACTTCCTCTCTAAACTCCCTAGCAAAACCCCTCTGGTCGCTAACTTCTCTGGGAATTTAAGAACTGACTTTTTAAACCCCAGTTCTCTTTGAGTTAGTCCCATCCCCAAAGGAATCTTTAAAGGATTAGAGATTAAAGAATGGTAGGCTAAAGCCTTATTAATAAATTCTTAGTCTAGCCTAGAAGGCTTCTTGGCTCAGCCCACTGGCCCCAAAACAGACCACACTATAAACTTCAAACAAGCAAACACACAACAAACTAACCAGCAGACGACAAATGCACCTCAAGGGTCATGTAGTCTCTTCTCCTTCACCTGGAGAAGTCCCTCACAAAACTCTTCCATTTGCTGCTCCTGTTTGCTAGAGGATTCATTACAGAATTAAAGAAATGAAATGACTGGTTATTTTTCTGGTAATCAAATTTTAAATATCTGCAGTAATTCTTCAATATTTTGGTTCTGTAGGATCATTTCACAAGAGATTTACTGACCAGTCCCTACAATCAGAGCTGGTAGCCCTGTTAAACTCAGTAGAGCTCCAAAGAGGTGCAGGGATTCTAGCCCAGAGCCCTGTACCAAATATAGACCCATTGATGTCAACAGGGCTTCAGCCACATGCAGGTGAAAATCAGAGTTCTGAGTTAGGTTTTAAGCAGGGCCTCAGAAGTGAAAGACAATGGATCCTACTTGCAAGATAGTGGATTTTACTACAAGATGTATTCCACTTCCTGAAAGACAGCAAACAGAATGCAGTTCCCATTCAGCTACAGAATGTTATGTACCTTGACATTACATGAAAATCCAGGATAGCCTGTGCAGTGGTGGAGGCAGAAAACACTTCTTTCTGTCTGTTTGCCCAGTCAAGCATGTGCATTAATTACTGCAAACCATCAGTAAGTTACATTCATAATGAATTTTCTTTTAATCTATATTTCTTAAATGTATTGCTGAGTCTGGAAACTAAAGTCATCTATTTCTCCCTGAAGTAAGGGAAGCACAGACAGGAGTGTAATTTTCTCCCCGAAAATTAACTGCAACCTAGACCAAGAGCAATCACCTCCAGGAGTTAGTGACAAATTCAGTCTTTATTCAAGTCTGGCCTTTCCACTGGGACTATCAGCAAAGGTGTCAATTAGTGCCAAGTATGGTTGTCCTTTTTGGTGGAAATGGACTGGTTCTAGGCTGCATCCAGAAAGGGGAGGTGTCATAAATAGATAGGTAAGGGTTAATGGTTCTTTTACCTGTAAAGGGTTAACAAAGGAAACCAAACACCTGACCAGAGAACCAATCAGGAAACCGGATTTTTTCAAAGTCAGGGAGGGAATTTTTGGGGGCCTGAGTCTTTTGTCTGTCTCTCAGCTATGAGAAGGTTCTTTCTATGTTCTAATCTTCTGTTTCCAAATTGTAAGTACAGGTAGAAAAACAATATAGGCTTTTATGTTGTTTTGGTTGTATTTACATGTGTGTAGCTTGCTGGAATGTTTCAAATTGGATATCTTTTTGAATCAGACTGTTTATTCATTAAAAGGGGAGGGGCCTATTTTCCATTTCCCAGTATGGACGGTGTATTTTGCCCAAGATAGCAGGAATGTAACGAGGTCAGGTGATCTCATGGTTTTTTTCCATCTTGAGTTGAAAGCTTATAAAATCAGCATATGACATTTTGGTTCTGTCAAGTCCAAACCTTAGCCTAAACACCAATCACCCATCCTAGTTCAAATGGCACAGATTTTCTGAGACCTAGACTAAGAGGACCAAAGTCAATTCACACAGATTACCGAGGAGTTGATCAGATGGTAACTCTCATGTACTAGGTACCAATCTAGATTGGATTTATGACCCCCTGGTAAGTGTGTGTTACAAGTCCCATCCTGTGCCTGACTTGCAAAGAATATGAGTTTGTTACAGTCCCTTCTAGAGAGTGTTCACTCTTTAGCTCAAGCTGAAGCTGCCCAGACTTTTAGCACCATAGGTCCCTGCGTCAAGCCCTGGTATGTTGGATAAGCGGATGGCAGGTGTCACAGTCAGATAGTAGTCAGGAGCTGAAAAGTTCCCCATTACATTTCCAATTCCCAGAGCTATTCAAACCTCTTCCAACCATAATTGGAAAGGGTTCACAATTTTACTTTGAAGGAAAATAAATGGCAATATAGTGATACCTGTTTTCTCATGTCACTGTATATAGTCTGAATAATTAAGGCTTGTGCTGCCATTTTCCAAGCAGACTTGTGCTAGAATTCTGTACCATACTTAAAAATTACTAGATTCTTTTAATGCCCTAATATTTTATGAGCAGTTTTACAGTCCTTGTGTTGTGTTGTCATGTCCTTCCTGAGAGCTGGTTGTATGCACTAGTAATTGAAAGTCTGGATAAACTATTTGAAAGATAGCTCTGTTGCAGTTAGTGGGAGCTGCTCTTTAAAATAGTGGGTATGTATAGATGGCATGTCTGGAAGGAAAACTAAAAAGTTCATATGTTTAAAATTGTACAGAAGACAGTGAAAGCATGAAAGGTTAATATGCAGAATACATCAGAAGAAGAACTATCATGAACTAAAATACACAGACAATGACCTAATTCTAAGTAGATGTTTTATATTGAGAAAATAAGTCCAAGTAGGAGTGAGGAGAATTTATCTAATTCCCTGTCTTTGTACTCAAGTGCTTCATTTTAGACTTTCCTTTTTAGTGTTAATCATCTCCAGTTAGATTTATAGAAAGGATGGAAAGAGGAGTTTTATTTTTTTTTTGGTTTTGTTTTTTAACTTTTACTTAGCAACATGAGACAGTGGCTGGACCTGTAAAATTGCCCAAAACTGCAAATGTTTTCCCCAAAGTCTCCCAAATCCCTGGCAAACACAACTGCTTTCTAGCTTATTGATAGACTGCTAGGATTTTTAAAAAGAGCTTTAGTTAGGAAACCAGACGCTAGGAGAACACGTGAGATTGTCAATAAGTTCTAAAACAAGCCCATTAAGGATCTGGGAAAGAGCATTGGTGCCAAGTTGTGATTTCAGTAATATTGGTGTAAATCTGGAGTAATTCCATTAACTTCAGTAGAGTTGCACCAGTGTAACTTAGAGAAGAATTTGACCCCTTTGTGTCTGGGGAAAGGTGAGAGATACTGCAGGAGGACAGAGCGTCCTGAGAAGAATATGCAGGAATGGCTGATGAAAAACATATGGGACTAGAGAGAAATGAATGGAGAGGGATGCTAACTAGCTGAGCTTGGTAGCTTCATCTTCATATTTCACTTGCTTGATGGTAATCTGATTTTAGTGGTCATAGTGTACACATTCTCAATTTCAGCATAAAAAGGAACCAAGAGGTCTGATGCCAACACTCAAAAATCTGTGTAAAATATTGGAACTTTCCTTATGTGAAAGTACATTGTATCTGCTATATGGGGCTGGGGGAGCCTATGGCAAAACTAACATCCAGAAACTGCAAGGATAGAATATCCCTTTGGGAAGCTACCAACAAGGTCAAATCAGTGCTGATGGGAGGATTGCTAATATATTGTCTGGTGAGTGGCAGCATAAATCAGGAATAATGCAGAGTTTAGGTATATTCTTAGCACAACTTGGTGGAATTTTGTTTTAATTCTATATACACCAGGAAAAAAATGGCAACCATGCAATCTCCTCATTCAGGAACCTCAACCCAAGCACCAATGCGTGGTTCCCATGGAAAAAAATCTGCATAAAACATTGACTGTAGTTAGAGAAATTAAAGCAGAGAACAAAGTCCCTTTCTGTTTGCCACAGCTTCCCCAAACAGAAGCAACATCACAAAACTAACAGTGCAGCATTTATTGAGGCTAAACAGCACTCACCTGTTAGAAAAAGAACCTATAGGACTATATGCAATCGATGACTTCCCCCATCACAATATATAGTGCATACGTGCACATCTATCCGTTGCAATCTATGTCTTACATTGGATATAAATTGACCTAATTCTGCACTCAATCCATTTTTCACCTCCTTGACTTCATGGAAGCAAATCCTGATTTCCACCTGAGTAAGGGAGAGGAGGATAAGACCCATACAATACAGCTCAAAGACAATGGTGAACTTTTGAGAGGCACAAAGAGTTAGGAGCCCAATTTCCATTGATTTTTTTTTTTCAGTGGGATTTTGGTGCCTAACTGCTCTTTGTTCCTTTGCAAATCTGCCATAACATTTATGGTACCCCTTTGTTTGCCTTATGTGTTTAGGTCTTTGGGGCAGGGAGTGTCTTCTCCTACATCTATGTACAGTGCCTAGCACAATGGGGCTCTGATTTCACTGGAGGCCTCTAGGCACTCCTGTAATACAAATAATTTTAGCCAGGGTGGCATAATACGATCCAATATAACCAGTGCACATAAACTTTTAATCAAACCATTAGTTATTCAGCTTTTATTTTAGTACCACCCTTAATAGTATTCACTCCCCAATATTTGAGCAAAGTCCTCTCTGTCGGGGGGGCTGGTTGGCTTGAAGGATTAGCGAAGGCATATGGAATAGAATGCGTTTCAAGTCATCTATGAATATTTTTTTAAGTTGGATATTTTTCTATGCCAAATGCACTAAATAGCGGCAGGACATCCAGCCCATAACTCATTGAAATGAACATTTCCGGTCTTGATTTCATTTCCCCTTAAATCACAAAGCCCTGTTCCCACTCCACTGCTGAGCTCCAGCCTCAGCAGGTGGTGATTTCACAGATGCTGGATGAGATCTGCTGGAGCTGGAGCTGTCTCATAGGAACTTAAGGAAGCAGCAGTTTGGTTACATAGTGCAGTATTGTAGTGTTTCTATTCCTGCACTGTTTTCTGTCCCAAAGGTTATAAACTAACCACATTAAAAATCCACTTTGGAAAACTGCTTCATAAACTGCTGTGGGCTGACTCCATTCTCCAGCAGGGCTCTGTGGTATCTATTGATATTCAACCCTGAATCTAAGTGCCTGATGAAATATAGCCTATCCCTCACCACTGCCTTCTGCTGGACAGAACAAGGTCTGCTCAGTGTGCATTATCAGCCCTTATACTAGGGTAGCTAAATGAGATCTTCCTTTTGTTCCAGATGTATGGTACTCTATTTTCAGAGCCAAGTGTTCTAGGTTCTGTTATTGATGCTGCATGTGTGCCGCTTAACAGATGATTGGTTCCCATTGTTAGTAGTAGGTTACAACATGTATTGTGCACTTTGGGGACTTCATCTCCAGGATCCTGCCTACAGAGCACAGGGTGAAGAGAAAATCTAAGGGCTGGCCAGAAAAACTCAAGCTCCTCACCTGTCAAAATATTCTCACAGGCCCATGAGAGAGCTTTCCCAGCCTTCTCAGATAAGTGGAGTGTTGAACATTGATGATCTCCCTTGCATCTGACTTTGTACAGAGCAAAACCAAATCTGCACAATTAGATGTAGGCTGAGGAATCTCATGGAGCTAATGTGACTTCAAAGGTGCCTCAAAGAGAGGGGGGAATATTTTTTGTGCTGGATGCTCCCACCAATTTTTCCCATTAGGAAAGAAGTTAAATAAAGCTGGGGGATTTTGCAATTAAACTTTTTATTGGTCAGAAAATGTTGAGTTGTCAAAACAAAAAGTGTTTTTGGGAAAGGGTCAGTTACTGTGAATTTCCTGTTCTCCCTGCCTCCCCCCCCAGTCAAAACTTCCTGTTTCAACATATTTTTTAAATGGAAAAAGTAAAGGTTTTCAGGTTGAAATGAGTTTTTGCTTCAGAATGTAAGTTAAAGTATAGTAAAAATACAAAATGTAAAAAAAAAAAGGGAAAATAAGATTTTGAAATTTAAATGGAACATTTTGATTGACCCACTCACACCTGGGTTGGGCCAACTCTGGTGCTCAGGCACAGGTGCCAATCACTTGGGTTAATTTTGCAGGGAAGATGCATGCTGAGGGAGAAGCAGAGGCAGTGAAAAAAGGCACGTGGGGAGGGGTTTGGGGTTCCAGGTAAGAGGTCAGCTGGGTTGCCCCAGGCAATCCTTAATATAAGACTCCGTGAAAGCTAGTTCTGGCTTTGAACAATAGTACTGCAGCTTAATGCATGTCTCTTCAGGTTGAGTGATCCGCAGTTCCAAATTCTGAATTCATAAAGTAACACACCAATATGTAGCACCCCATGACGCACATTCTTGCACAATATTAGCTGTGAACACGGCCATCTGCAAAACAGACTTTAAAAGGCTAGTGTTGTATAGAGAAAGTTCACTACTGTAGTATGTTGTGCTCCCTATGGAAATAACATATTTTACCAGGATAATACCCAACCAAAATAAAACAAATTCTTTATAAGGGAGTGTGTCATTTTTTGGACTGTTGAATATAAATTATGAATGTTTAAGAAGCTATAAAATGGGGACCCCGCGTGTAACTCTAAATGAAAGCTCCTCTGTGAAGAACTGTACCAAAAGAAGGTAAAATATTGGAATTAAGGAGGACAGAATGCAGTAACATCATCATAAAGCATCAGGGCAGTGATGTATTTTGTTCCCAGATGAAAAGGTATTTTCTCATCTGTACAAAATTTAGATTTATGTTCCTCTCTCCTATTAACCTTGTGAAGAGCTGTGTGTGAGAAACACCTTGTATCAGGATTGGAATACAACTCTGGTATTTAGCTGTACAGAACACATTCACCTGTAGTTTTATGAGTATGAGCATCTTAAATAATCTTAATTACTTAACTCAGTTCTGTAGCTCATTTTCTGGTGACTGCAAAATAGGAAATAGTCTTGCACCACAGCTTTCTGCAAGTGCTGATGGAGAATCTATTTACACAATCTTAGTCGTGGGGGGGGAAAGGTTGACTGTGTCTAAAGTGCAATGATAAACATCCTTTGGATACAGAGTCATCCAAGGCATGCAAACCCCCAAAGGCTCTTTATGCTAGTCTTGTGGTGTGGACCTTCTCTAGCGATGCAAAAGTTCAGCCCACCACAGGAAGTCAAAACCACAACAAATGCAAAAAGTTTCAAAATGAGGGG
The DNA here is from genome assembly GCF_003597395.2 of Chelonoidis abingdonii. Taxonomy (NCBI): domain Eukaryota; kingdom Metazoa; phylum Chordata; order Testudines; family Testudinidae; genus Chelonoidis; species Chelonoidis abingdonii. The sequence goes on from NC_133774.1 coordinate 12,681,698, forward strand.
TGTAGATCTGCCTAGGGAAAAGAGAGCTCTGCATCTGCTTTCTGAGACAGATTGATCCCAACTGAACCTAGTGTTCCACATGAGAGTGTACCGTCAATGTGCATAATGGTATAATATTTTTGGGTTTTTTTCTATTCCTCTATTTATACCTGCTAACATATTGGTTGCTTTCCCCTCACACCCCCCTCCCCACAATGCTGATGCATGTTGAGCAGATGTTTTCACTGAGCTTTAATGCAGTAATATCCAGGTCTCCTTCATGACTGGTTATAACTAATTTACAACTCAGCAAAGTAGAGAGGTAGTTCCAATGATTTGCTTCCTTGGTGCATTACCTGACATTTGTCAACACACAATTTAATCTTTCCATCATGTGATCCATTGGCCCGGCTATGGTAAGTCCTTCTGAAGCTCCTAACAGTCTAGTCTAGTCTTAAGTAACCTAAATAATGTTCTCATTTGCAAATATTGCCACTTTACTTTTCCAAATAATAAACATACTGAGCCACACTGGCCTTTGCATGGAAATTTGGGCCATCCCACTATTAATCGTTCGCCATATTTGAAAACTGTCGATTTTTTCTACTTTTTCTTTTAGCCAATTTCTAATCCATTATGTTACTTTACTTCTCAGCCTATAACTACTTTCACTGGCCACCGTGAAAAAGTGAATTCTGTTTCTAGAAATATTGCTGTTCCCAGTAATTTTTCCTCTTTTTAAGTATAGAGAATCTCTTTCAAATCAGCAGAATCTTTCAAAATGCTCTCAATATTTTACACGTAACTCCTGCAGTTTCCGTTATCCATTATTTTATGGACACATTGAGAAACTTCTAGCACATTAGAGGGGCAAGATTATCCTTTGCAGAAGCTATAAGTAGTTTGTCTCTATCATATCATGGTCATGTGGGTATTTTGCTGTTGTTTTTTTAATGATAATTTCAACCAATTTTCCCAGTACTGCAGTAAGGCTTACCTGGTCTGTAACTCCCAGAATCATTCCTAGACCCTTATCTAAAGATAGGTATAACATTTGCTACCTCCCACTCCTCTGGTATAGTAACTAAGGTGATGTTAAGGGAAGAGGAGCTTGTTCCCAACCTTAGTCTCTCTTGCTTTGAGAAGTGACTATTTTTTTTCTCTTGTGTGGGGAAGGTTATTCTTAGGCTTCACCTTTCTTTCCTCCTGTCTCCCTAAATCAACCATAGAACTTCTCTCCAGAGAGAGTCCTCTCTGGGCTATGGCTTATCTCAATTCTTCCCTTGCTCCCCAAGCATTCTTCCTTAGCAAGTCACCTGACCTCATTCCCCTCACACTGATTGGAATGGAAGTTCCTGGGAAGGTGGCAGGCCTAAGTGATTGTGGAAACCCTAAACTAGCATGAATGATTGCTCTTAAGTGGATAGCAACACATTGGGGAAACAGCTTGATCCAGCTCATGAGTGACAGTGAGCTCTCATGACCTGAGCCTGGGACTAGGAGCCATGAGTCCTGAGTTCTTAGCCTGGCTGTGCTAATGATTTGCTTTGTCATGTTAAGCTAGACTCCAAATCTTGCTGCCTCTGTTTTCCTAGTCTGTATAATGGGGATAACTTATAGACAGCATTCTTTATCTTTCCAGCTCAGCTTTGCTTTCCTGTCCCAGGAACTGCAGAGCCAATTTTCATCCATGCAAATTCTGCCATCAGATAAACACCTTCAAAAGCCAGTATTCCGTGAGTTCCATTATCTTATATGGAAAAAGAAAATGCATATGTGAATTCTCTAAAGGTAGCATATGTTTTACATATTGGATTCATGTGAGATCGCATAGTGTATTGACTTGGGTAAGAAGCAATACAAAGGCACCCCCTTTCTGATATTAGGGTTTCATGCTCATTTAACTCATGTGAAAATAGATGACAACTCAAACTGTCTATGGGTCACATATTGCTTTTAGTTACATCAGATTCACAGCGGTGAAACTGCAGGTACTTCAATGTACTTACCATAGTTCATTGCAGGGACTCAGGAGTACACAATGGCAAATCTACCTGTGAGATTGGGGTCTTTATTTTATTATTACTATTTGTTTTATATCTTTTTCCAGCTGTACACAATTACAGCAACCTGATGCTCACAAGCAATCACTTGTCTCACCATGGCATTCATATCACTAATGATTTGGATACAGCGATGATCTCGTTTAAAGTCATGTGTGGCTTTTGTCAATGCAATTTTATAAAGCAGTGTGAATAGCTTCTTTAGAGATGAGTCAGCATGGATTAAGATGGTGATGTTATTGCTCTGTATCAGAACTGAGGGTCTTTTTACAGGCTTCCTTGAACATCAGAGCATGTCCTAATTATCTTGCCTCACTTCTGATGCTCATTTTGTTCTCTCGGGTGAGCAAGGATAGGGTTTTTTTTTATCATAGAGCTTAGTGGAGCAGGAGGAGGAGTGTCTTCCATATCATTGCTTCTAAAGACAAAGGTCTGGTGAGGTTGAATGGCTAAAGACTGACGGAACAAATGTTTGCATGTTGACTAGCAGGAGTAGTGATGCTAGACACTAAAGCCTCTGATATTGTATGTTCTGATAGTGCAAAATATCTAGCAGTGTAGTGTTCTTAAATAGCGCTTTCAGAGCCTAGCCCTTTTTGGGAAGGATCCTTACTAAGGGGGAAAGAATTCATGAAGAAATTGTGTACATTTCAGCATAGATTTTTGAGGCCTGAAGAGACCATTATGATCAGGGCCGGTGCAACTATTTAGGTGACCTAGGTGCTTGCCTAGGGAGCTGGCATTTGTGGGGCACCATTTTCTTCAGCAGCGACCGTGGCGGCCGGATCTTTGGGGAACTCCTCGCCCCAGCTCACCCCTGCTCCGCCTTCTCCCTGAGCGTACCGTGGCCACTTCACTTCTCCCCTCCCAGGCTTGCAACGCCTATCAGCTTAGGTGCCGCAAGCCTGGAAGGTGGGAGAAGGGAAATGGCCACGGCGTGCTTGGGGAGGAGCAGGGGTGAGCTGGAGCAGGGTGGGTGCCTCAGGGTGGGGGGGAGCTGTTGCAAGGAGGGCACCTCAGGGAGGAGCAGGGAGCTGCCGCGGGGGAGGTGCCTCAGGGCGGGTGCGCGGGGGGTGCAAGGTGGAAGTTTCGCCTAGGGCACAGAACATCCTTGCACTGGTCCTGATTATGATTATCTAGTCTTCCCTCCTATAAAACACAGGACCTAGAACCTTACTCAGTAATTTCTGCACTGAGCCCATAAATTCTGTTTGAACTATAGCATGTATTTTACAAAGATGTCTAGTCTTGGTTTAAAGACTGCAAGTAATGGAGAACCCATTGTGTTCCAATGGTGAATTATTCTCACTGTTAACAAAAACAAAAACATTGCACCTTTTTTTCTACTTTGTATTTGTTTAGCTTCAGCCTCCAACTACTGGATAATGTTATGACTTATCTAGTATCAGAGATAATTTCCCAACCTAGGCATTAGTAGATAATGATGAAGTCACCTCTTAACCATCTCTTGGGTAAATTAAATAGATTGAAATTTATAAGTCTCTCATTAGAATACATGTTTTCCAGAGCTCAAATCATTCTTGTAACTCCCTTTTCTGAATCCTTTCCAATGTGTCAACATTATTTTTGAAGTTGTTAGCACCAGAATAGGACATAGTATTCCGGTAATGGTCTCGCTGCTGGCATGTACAGAAGCAATACCATTCTTTACTCCAACCTGATATATCTCTGTATATACAGCATTGCCTTGAGAGCACATGTTCAGCTGGTTATCTACCATTACTCCTAAGTCCTTTTCAGTCTCATTATATTCCAGAATACAGTACTCCCATCTTGTAAGCGTGGCATGCATTCTTTGTTCCTAGATGTCTGACCTTGCATTTTGCTGGGTTTAAAACCTTTGTGGTGTTCAAATGAGTCCCCCCTTACCAAATAATCCAGATGGGTCTGTATTGATTTGTTCCCATCGTTATTTACCACTCCATGAATTTTTGTCATCTGAAAATTTTACTAGCAGTGACTTTACCGATGATCTAGAAGAAAATATCAAGATATTTAAATAGCACTGGGCCAATAACAGATCTTTGTGGATGATGATTTCCCCCACTTTAAAATCCACCATGATAAAAAAAATTTCTTTATACACAAAGAATGTGGAATGAGCTGTTTATCCTCTTCTCTCATCTGGTTCATATTTAGAACAGATTCCCCAACCCATACCCTATCTCGCAACTTTGATTAGAACATTGATTCATAAGTATTCCAGGTTCTGTTCTTCTGAATTGTCTAACTCTAAAGAAGGCAATGGTATCTTTGAAGTGGATTCCCATGTTCTCTCCCCCTTCTGCACATGTGGAAACACACCACGTGCGCGCACACACACGGCTGGGATCATGAATTCGCAATCCCATGAAGTCTGAGGATCCACAGGGAATCATGTCCTCCATTCTGTGGATTATGGGGCATCGACGGCTATGTCTACACTACAAGTTTGAAACTGCCTGCAATTGGTGGGTACATACCCGGCATGGCTAAGCCATGCCTCTGTCGCTGCTATGCATGCAACCAGTTACACTGCTATCGATACTCGCATGAGTATGTGTACAGGAGCAGGACTGTCACTCCCTAGTTTGTAGTGCAGACACAGCCTCTATCAAGTGCCAGTGACAGCCTGCACTGGCCCAAGCAGAGCTGGACGAATGATGGATTTTTTGGTTCTCTAGCAATTCCAAAAAAATAAAAATAATCGTTTTGGGTCAAAATGAAACTGAAATTTTTCAGGATTTTCAGTGAATTGGAAACTAAAAATAGTTGTGGATCAAACTAAACATTTTGTCTGGCCTGAAACAAAATGTTCTGTTTTGATTTTGAGTGTTAGTTTTTGTGGTGTGTTGTTTTGTTTTGTGTTTTTTTTTTTTAATGTAGTTGAAGAACAATGTGAAATGAAAAGACTTTTTGAACAAGAAGATCAAAATGTTCCATTTAAAAAATGTGGCAATGAGACGTCTATATTTTGGGTTTGGGGGTTTTTTGATTGATTTTTGAAACAATCAGCAAAACCAACACACATTTAAAATCTCTTTCAGGGTCACGGAATCTGCATCTTTTTTTTCTGAAAAACCATTTCAGATGAAATTTTTCACTCAGCTGTACTAGCTTTCTGGCAGATTCCCCGGACCATGGTCACAGTGTCTTAGGCAGGCAAGAATACCAACCCTGCCTTTCAGTCCATGGAGGTAAGACCCATCCTTAAACACTTACAAAAGATCTTCATAGTGCTTTTACTAAAATTATGTATAGTTCTCAAGCAAGCCTCAGGGACCCAGGGGGGAAACTGAGGGTCAGATTATCAGAACTGCCTTCTGATATAACATGATTCCATTTCTGTAGTGTTCAGTTTTAGACAGTGATGTGATTCCATGTTGCCAGTCTCATGATTTTTTTGTAAGTCTCATGGTATTTGATGTTTTTATAAAGCTCCAGCTTCTGGAGTCACATGAATATGTAAAATCTCAGTTTTCATTATAAAAAAGTAAAAGTAACTGTGAGGGTTGGAAACGTGTGGACAAAAGCTTTAAAATGTTACCTGAGTGCACCCTAAAGGCTCAGAAACCAGAAAGCAAATTAAAAGAAGCCAAAATGTGTTTTTAAAACACTCACGTTTTTTAAGCCAATTTCATGATTATAGCACATGGGACTCATGACTTTTTTTTGAATGCCTGGGGTTAGTAATACACCTCTACCCCATTATAACGCCACCTGATATAACACAAATTCAGATATAATGTGGTAAAGCAGTGCCCTGGGGAGGCAAGGCTGGCGCACTCTGGTAGATCAAAGCAAATTTGATATAATGCAGTTTCACCTATAATGCAGTATGATTTTTTTGGCTCCCAAAGATGGTGTTATATCGAGGTGGAGGTGTACTGTTATTTACACAGGGACATGCAGAGTGTCAGTATTATGACTGGAATTAGAATACTTGAGCTATTGGCTCTGAATTGTGTTCTTCTGCCTGTATGTTATGCTGTTATAAAAATGTAGCTTTAGTAGGTCACTAAAGAACTGCTTGTTTGTGCCTCCATCCAGCCCTTGTCTCTTGATGCAGGAAATCAGATCCCGGTGATATACTTGGATCATGATTTCAATTTATATTACATTGTCAGACTTAACACAGATATAGCTAGGCAGGAAATGTTTTTTGTTTTGTTTTTTTCTATCCCAAATTGGGATGTAAAATTGAAATCTCAAAACTTCACAGACCAAAATTCTATTTAAAAAACAAAAATCAGTTTGGGTCATTCACAATGTTTCAGTTAGATAATTTTAAATGTTTCATTCTATGTCGATCTTTTCAATTTTTATTTTTTTACTATTATTTAACGTAAATTTCAAAACAAAAAAGTCATTTCATACCCCCCCCTCCAAAAAAAACTATTACTTTTGGAAAATTTTTGGCAATTTCAAAAGATTTTTCAGTTTTTTCTCAAAACAGGAAATTCATCCAAACCAATGCTTTCCTGTGAAAAGTATCAGTTTTTAATGAATCTGCATTTTTCAATGGAAAAACTTTCATCAAAAAATTGCCAGCTAGCTCTAGTCACAGTCAGGGCTTTCAATCCAGCCTGCGGGATTTTCAAAGAGGTCCAGGTGAGTTTTAGGCATTCAACTCTCATTGATGTTCAGTGGGATTTGGGTGCTTAACTCACTTAGGCTCCTTTGAAAATCCTAGACTATAAGACAGTAATTTAATTGAGGAGCCCTATAGACACATTCATCTCTAAACACTCGGTTCAAACCCAAGCCAGATCAGTAGGTACTGGGTTTGGGCTTGGGCAGGTGGCTGGGTCATGTGCCCAGGTCTCACATGATAAGTTAGGGGTGACACTTCCTATAAAAGGCAACCCCCTCAGTGAGACAGATTGACAGAACTGCAGGTAATGCTGAGCTAAAGAGAATCTGAAGAAAGTCTCTCCAGAGAGTCCCAAGCTCTGGAGCAGGACTGGCTGAGCTCTCCTGTTCATAGGAAACTGGAGAGGTGAGAGACACAGGATCTGCAGCCCTGCTACAATGGTGGATGAAGATATCTTGCTGCAAAGTGTATTGAGAGGCCATGAGGAAGGGTGTTTATAGAAGGAAGTAGCCTGGATTGGACAGCATGGAAGGGAGTTGATGCTTGCGCTTGCTTATGGGTCCAGGGGGGAAAGAAGTCCCTTTCTATTGCACTGAAACAGCAAGGCAAAAGAACTGCTGCTGAGCCCAGGAGAGGGGTGGACAAAGAGCTAAAGCCTAACACGGTGAAAAGATTATGTGAGGATCCACTGTGAGGCTGCTGGATATGTGTTTTGTTGGACATTTTGTTTACCTCCTGGGAGTGGGGATAGACTTCATAATTTGTCTGGACAACTTAATTGCTAAGAAACATGAGAATCAGTGTATACAAGAGAAGGTGATGGAAGGGCCAGGCGGTCACCAGAGCATGACATAATGAGCTGACCTGAGTGGGTAAAATGAATCAGCAGCAGGGTCCAAGGTAGGATTCCTATCGATATTTATTGTATTAGATATTAATATTCTATTCCCTTAAACCCATCTTTCCCTTCTCTCAGCGTTGATCCTCTTTCATAGGGGACACAAACTGGTTCATTTTCCCTTTTTGTGGTCTTCCACACTCAGGCTAGCAATATAGCTGCATGTGATTGGAAGATTTACACTCTTTACTCGTATGGAGTGAACATAATTCATACCAATGAGGACCTGAGGTCCCAGAGGTGATAGTTTAATGTAATCGCCAACATACCCCGACCCATGTATCAAAGTGGTTAAACAAGTGACTTCTGCACCCATGGTCCATATACTGAAGTCTGCCCTCTCAGCAGTGGGATACGTTAATTATTCAAGAGATATGGAGGAACATGTTAAGGGGAGAAAATGCTACCTAATGGAAATTCCCTTCTGGTCTGACAGCAAATACGTAGACTCAATGTGTATTTCCAGTCAGATTGCAGGTGGAACACGGTACAGAGCAGTGATTTGCCACATTTTACCCCAGAGGGTGCATGTGCTATTGATGCTAAACAGGACTCTTGTATTTTTAGAGACTCAAAGGGCTCAATTTTTATATACACCCGATTAAGCTGCACTCACAAAGAATGGGTGTGCGCTGGAACCCCACATCTGCATGTTGCCATATATTTAGCTATGGGATTGTTATGCCTTGTTTTCTGTGTACTGCACCTTCAAAGCCCACCTAATCCTACTTATGTACCAAAAGCAGCCATTTTGTATCTGTTTGAGTGCAGAGGGAAAGAGGGAGGATGCACATACCGTACTCTCTTATGGAGGCCATGCTTTTGTTCATAATTATTTGTTTCTTCCTTTACTGTAAAGGTCATTCTGGCTGCAAGTATATGGTGGTTATTTGAATGCAGAAAATACAATACACATAAGACCCATTTGTGCATGTAATTAGGCTATTTGCTCATGCAAAATAATGCTTCTAACCTATCTAAGTCTCTTTCTTTGTCCTCAGTGGGTGTCTCAGTGTAGTAGCATCCAAGCACTTCAGTTTTCACCTCTCTTCTTTTTAAACAGCAGTGGGGAACCCATTTCAAAGGCAAGAGAGAATTTTAAGTAAAGAAATAAAAAGTGAAGGGAAATAAGAAATACTAATGAATAAGTGAATCATTTTGGTAAAATCAATCAGGAAGGAGCCAGAAAGGATCAAGACAGGATATAACTGATGCAACCGTCCAAGGATGGAGAGTGTCATTGAGGGAACTAAAGTGAGATGAAAATATCAATGACTTGCTCTCAAAAGAGCCTGATGCCTTTATTTCCAAAGCATTCCTGTTTAAGTTTCCTGGAAGGACTAGCAAAATATATTCCTCCACCCTAAGCATCTTGGATGGTGCCATGCAGCTTTCCTTGCTATTATGCCCTTTTCCAGTCATCCTTGCCATTCCCCTGTACTAAAATAAACTGAACCTAATAGGTGGAAAATACAACTATTAAATATTTTTTTCCATTTTACAAGCTCTGCAATAAATTAATACCAAAGCTGGCACACTCTGTGCCTGAAGCTATAAAAAGCTTAGAGTAGCATCTGTAACAGCAGTTGCATCATCTGGAGGGGGGAAGGGGAAAAGAGATAAAAGACGTGCAGATGGATTAGACAGCAAGAGGGGGAATTTTGCTAGTTCTAACCATTGTGCTTCACCAGAGGGTCAGTGCTTCATCTGGGTTTGAGCCAAGCCATTGCTCCCCATCTTTCTCACCCACCCATTCACCCTGCGTACTTCATCATCATCTTTTTTTTAAAATCCTTTTAAATAACCAGTAACTCTAGGGAGGAGGTGGTTTGGGCTGTAATTAGTGGGGCACGTTTGGTGCCAGTAGCCACAAGTTCTTCAAAGCTTGTGGTCTTCAGAAAAACAGAAAAACCAAAAAAAACCACTTGGTCTGTTTTTGCAATTCATTCACCAGAGAAGAGAATGTACAGTGAGGCCCTTAATGGTGCTTAGTAGAATCCACTGCCTTCACAGAAAGTACTGGCGGTTGTGGCAACATAAGAATACAGCATGCCTGGTGAAGAGTAACTAAGGGCCAGGCCCAACTACAGGCCTGGGGACTGGGAGGGTAGTGGAGTTATTTGCCATGATGTTGAAGTGAGGGGAGAGTTGGGTGGGAATGTGGGAAGTTCTGTTTTTGCCCTGCTGAGTTAAACGGATGGCCGGATTTTTCCAGGAACAGCTGTCGAAGTAGCAATTGTCAATATGGGATTGAATGAAGTTGGAATGCCCAGCGGAAGAGGGGTAGGTTTTGAAAATCTCTGTCTTGACATGGTAGCTGAGCCAAAAAGAGGATAAGGACACTGAAGGGAAAATATGGGTAGAAGAGAAAAGCAAAGATGGAATCCAGTGAGGACGGGACACAGTGGGGAAAGTGTAGTTGGAACTCTGAGAGTTTCTAGGGACCATAGATAAGGGCCTGATGATGCTGGATGCTGTACATACACAAAGTCAGACTGTCCATGCCTAGGGTGACCAGATGTCCCAATTTTATAGGGACAATCTCATAGACTCATAGGTCAGGAGGGACCAATATGATCATCTAGTCTGACCTCCTGCACAAAGCAGGCCACATAATCCTACCCATCCACTTCTATAACAAACCCCTAACCTATGTCTGAGTTACTGAAGTTTTCAAATTGTGGTTTGAAGACCTCAAGCTGCAGAGAATCCACCAGTCCTGATATTTGGGGCTTTTTGTATATGGGCTCCTATTACCCCCCCACACCGCATCCTGATTTTTCATCCTTGCTATCTGGTCACCCTATCTGTGCCCCAAAGAGATTACAATCTATGTAGGCAGCACAGAAAAAGTATTAGTGTCACTATTTTACACAGGAAATCTGAGGCGGAGCCAGGATTTGAATTCAGATCTCCTGATTGCCGATTCAGGTTCTGAGCCACAAGAACAGCCATCCTCTTTAAATAGACCTAAAAATACCCAACTGGAATGTGCCTTTTAGCTTACCAGTATCTAAGCCCTGCTATTAAAATTATATATACAAGACATTTAATAGGTAACCAGCTTGCTCTTGCAAAAGTTAGTAACCTGAAAAAATTGTCCTCTATTTAAAACCATAGGGCTCACTGTGGCTTTTAAATGGGCATAAAAGTTTATTTGGGTGCATAAATACTGTACAGTTTTTCCAAGGGGAAAAAACCCTGTCTGCAAACTGCTGAATGAAGCCATTAGAGTCAGCTGCATAACCTCCCATCCAAGTCTTAAACCAATGCCACTATAAACCTGATTCTTTTCACTTTAATAGAGAAACCACTGTTGTAGAAAGGAAACCCACTGTGGGGCAATTTGTTCTCTCGCCACACGTATATTGGCTACAAAATAGTCAGCAGCACTTAGACATTAGAAGGACCCCAGAGAAAGTTAACACAGATGATTAGCCCTAAAGGGCCTGTATGATGATGAGAAGCTGAGTGAATTAAATTTATTTGCCTTAGAGCGAGTCAGTGGAGTTGTGTTCAGGTTTACATTATTTGCATTTGGAGATCTCGCTGCATCAGTATAATGGGAGAAGGGGATTAGTTTGCAACAGCAAATTTTGTGGTGATTATTTTTTTAATTCATTTTTTTTCTCACTGCTGCTAGCTGATTAAGGAAATAAGGGCATCTAGGATTCTAAGTGTTTGAAAGGATCCTTCAATGACTGCAAAAAACACTGGGCTGCTTGAAAAGGTTGGCACTTTACACTTTATGTAGGATTGAACTGATTGCGACAGTGAAGAGAACAGGAGTGATTCAAAGGTGAACCAAAGGTCTCTGTTTGATATGTGAATGCATGTAGAACAGTGGCATGGGGGAAAGGAGACTGGCTCTATAAAAGGTTGGGTTCATTCTAGCAACAAAGCATGGCAGAGAGAGAATTTGATGTCTGATATTTGTTGCATCACCGCAGCACATGGTGAGTTGCCACTAAAAGTAAGAATAGGTCTAAATTGGGGCGGGCAGGGGGGTATGTGTCACATGGTGTATGAGTAATACAAAGTAACAGTATTTAGTTCATTCTCTGGGAATCTCAAAATCTGGGACAAAACACTGACCTTGTCCCCACTTTCTTACCACATGTAAGCTAAGTAACACAAGTTAGTGGCTAAGGCAGTTGTTCTCAGACACATCAGCAGATCAAGGTAAACTGAAGGACAAATAAATCACTTAGTGTAACATTTTCAAGAGTGATTTAGGCATATAGAGTCTGAGGGCTTCTCTATACATGCCAAATTGTACCACTTTAACTATCTTGGTCTAGTGAAACCAGTACAAATCCCTTGGCCAGGATGCAATTATACTGCTGTAATAGTGTCTTATACCAACATAGTTTATTCCCCTTCTCTTATGGAGAACTCCCCACTAGGAATTGTACTGACTTACCTATTTTAACTAAAAGAAATCACACCCCTAACCAGAATAGTTAAATCAGTACCATACGTAAGTGGTGAGCAGGCTGACATTAAGCTTGGAAGTCACTTAGGTGCTTTTGAAAATATTACCTGTAGTTTGTCTCTGCCTCAGTTCCCCAGGTGTGAAATGGGGAAAATAGCACAGCCCAACCTCCCAGGGTAAATACATTGAAGCACTTTTCTTAGGGACTTTATATTCTTTAATGTGATGTAAGAACTCTATGTTGAGGAATGTAGGTAATGCTCAATGGTGATTTTGTGCAACTGACCAGGATGACAACCATATTCAGAGCAGTACAGGACATCACAAACCATCAAGTGGAGGCTTTTTTTTTAATCTTATTGATATTATTTTACTACTCAGATCTCAAGGGAATTAACCGGTTCCACATTTACTGTTTCCCATCAACTAACCATCTGCAGGCAACACCTTTTTAACAACTTGCTGGAATACATTTACTGGACATTTTGTCATTGTAATATATTTGGGATATCAAAAAAACCAGCTGGTAGAAGGCTATAAACAAAGACTTTATTATATATTGTTTATATCATCACTTTAGTTTTGGAAGGCTGACCAAGAGTGCTAATGCATAGCAACATTAAAACGTATCTTTATTGTTTCCGGGAAGGCTAAAGGTTACTTCACTAATAATATGCAAATGGAGCCTTTACTGCACATAATGAATAATCACTTCAGATTAAAGGCAGAAATTTCCTTTAGTAGTACTTGCATTAAAACCTTTTGCATGAAGTTAATTATTAATTTAAAAAATTACCACTTCAGTGAGCCTGGATATATTATTTATTAAATGTAATTAAAGTATTTATTAGGCAAGTAATAAATGATGGACAACAGCAACAGGGTGGCTTTACTGTTTTATAAAATAACCTTGGCCAATGTTTACAAGCAGTGACAGTAGCCCTCCTCTATTGTTATAACAGATTCATTATCTACAGGATGACGGATGTAATTGCTTGCATGTGTCAGTGATTTTAACTGGGTGGGGGAGGAAGAATTGGGAGTACAATAACTGGAGGCTTCATCAAGCCAGTGGTCTGAGGTTCTATTTATCAGTGATAATTTGCTTTTCCTGATGGAACATGAATTAAGCTTTCACATGACTCTATCCACCACTGACAGCCTCAATCTGCCCATATGCCCAGAGTACTGACTGCACGTAAATCAAACCTTAGGGTGTTTCCAGTGAGAATGGCATTCACTCTCATTGGCAGCAGTGACAGTAGTTTCCATTGAGCAACCAACCAATGTTTCTCAAGCTGTAGCTTAAGTGTCTTGTCAAAAGAGTTAGATTTTATAGAAGGGAGAAAAAGGAGAGGTGGGGGAACAGCGACAGAGAGCAATGCTACTTGCCTTTTTTTATATTCCTTGAACAGTCCATAATGTTATCAATGGTTAAACTGTTTAAAGATAGTAGGCTCATGGTTTGACCAAGGAATGGGGAGCCAGGACTCCTGGGTTCTTTTCCTAATTCAGCCACTTAAGAATTGTGAGCATAAAACTGTTATCCTTGCGTGTGTTGAGTAGTACTTTTTCTTCTCAATTAGGTCCATTAATATGAAGTCTACTCTACAAATGTAATTTCCCCCCTGTGTATGACAGCCTAGAATTAAGCATGAAGAGGGATTGAAAATTGTTAAAGCTGACTAGAACATTTTAACAAAGATTTTTCATTTTTGTCAACATTTCCATGGAAAACTTGTGATTTTTTTTTTCTCAGCAAAACTTTTCAGTTTTGCAACAAAATATTAAAATTTTTCTTGGGAAAACAGATACTTTCCGTTAGTCAAACTCAAATTTTGATGAAAAAACAATTTTAAATGGAAAAATGTTGACCAGCCCTAAAAATTATATTGGGTTAAGGAACAGAGCTTGCTATGTCGAGGGGTTTGCAATGGTGTTGCAGCCATGTTGCTTCCAGGATATTAGAGAGACAAGGTGGATGAGGTAATATCTTTTATTGGACCAATTTCTGTTGTAAAAGAGACAAGCTTTCGAGCTGCATAGAAAATGTGAAGAAGGTTTCCCCCTTCATTTCATGGTGGAGGATGAGGAAAGAGCATAGGATCAGCAAGGAACTTCAGCATTCGGGATGGCCTCAGATAGGCACCTGTGACCCAATCTGCCTCTATGCAAGTGAGCAAGGAGCTCACTGGTATTTGGTTGTGAATTTCAGCTGGCCTGACCAGTTCAGTGTACCCGAATTCATTAATGTCAGATTGTATCTGTTATGCCTCATGCAAAGTATCAATAGAAAACTAACACCCTACTGATCATGAATAGTCTTGCGTGGTATGTGTACGGTGAACATAGAAGGGACAATGCAAATATGGAGGATATGTCTGTCATAAACAGATAGTTAAGTGTTAATGTCCCTTTTACCTGTAAAAGGTTAAGAAGCTTAGTAAACCTGGCTGACACCTGACCAGAGGACCAATCGGGGGACAAGATACTTTCAAATCTCTGTGGAGGGAAGTCTTTGTTTGTGCTGTTTTTTTTGTTCTTTGTTCGCTCTTGGGGCTAAGAGGGACCAGACATGCAACCCAGGTTTCTCCAATCTTTCTGAAACAGTCTCTCATGTTCAAAATAGTAAGTACTAGCTAGAAAAGGCAGATTAGTCTTATGTTTGTTTTCTTAACTTGTGAATGTATATTTTGCGGGAAGGGTTTTTTACCTCTGTTTGCTGTAACTTGAATCTCAGGCTGGGGCGGGGAGGTCCCTCTAGTCTATATGAGCTGAATACCCTGTAAACATTTTCCATCCTGATTTTACAGAGATAATTTTTACTTTTTCTTTCTTTAATTAAAACCTTTTTTTTAAGAACCTGATTGATTTTTTCCCCCTTGTTTAAGACCCAAGAGGATTGGGTCTGAACTCACCAGGGATTGGTGGGGGGAAAGGAGGAGGGAAGAAGGTTAATTCCTCTCTGTTTTAAGATCCAAGGAGTTTGGATCAGTGTAGCCTCTCAGGGTAAGCCAGGGAGGGGAAAGTCTGGGAGGGGGAAAGGAGGGGGGATGGTTTATTTCTCCTTGTTTTAAGACCCAAGGGGTTTTGGTCTTGGGTTCCCCAGGGAAGGTTTAGAGGGAACAAAAAGTATGCAAAACACTATATTTTGACTGGTGGCGGCGCTATCAGATCTAAGCTTGGAATTAAGCTTAGAAGTGTCCATAGAGGTCCCCACTTTTGGACGCTAAAGTTCAAACTGGAGGAAAAATACCTTGACAATTTCAAACTAAAATTTGTTTACCCAACAACTCTGGGAAGTGGGTAAACCGTTTTCTCATAGACAAAGGACAAGACAGTGCTTCCAGATAGGCATCATCAGAGTCTACTAGCAACCACATGTCAAGTGGCCATTCATTTAGATTGGAGAGGGCAGGAAGAAATCTATTTTTTGCATAATAGCAAACTCCAGGAGCGGAATATATCAGCACAGAATGTCCTTCGCCACCAGACTCCATGTCATTTTCCTCACAGCTTGAATGAACTTTATTTAGGAGGATGCATCTTCAAAAGATTCATTGGACTATAAAAGAGAGAAACAAAGAACCCTGTGTTATCTTTCACCTAGGAAAACATGGAGAACCAGCACCCTGTACTTCTGTAGTAGGTCCTGACTGAGAGACAAAGAGGGATAAATGAGAAAAAACCTCTTAAACCAAAGCGGTACATTTCTGGCTTAAGTTTTAGACTTTCCGATGCATGTTTTTCACTTTTATTTGCATGTAACCATCTTTCATTTATTTCTTTTACTTGGCCTCATTTAAAATCCTATCTCCTTTCGTTAATAATCTGGTTTTACTTTTAATCTAAATCAACCCAGTGCTGTTTGAATGGACAGCACTGTTAACTCCGGTTAAAGTGATAAGCTGTGCAGTCTATCTCTTCAGAGGGGCAAATGAGTCTTATTATTCCCCAGATGATCCAGGAAAGGGCTGAACTTTGCAGAGCAAATGGTTTGGGGAAAATTCAGGACTGGGAGGTGTTGGGGTCATCTTGTCAGGTGTAACCAAAGCTGGTGGATACCAGAATATGGCTGGGATGTAACAAGGAGATTGCTGGAATCAGAGTGCTGAGCCAGAGCTGCTGAAACGCGCAGACGCTTATGCATGCTTGTCTGCTGGCTATGGGTGTACAGGGCGAGAGTCACAGCAGCAGAGCATTTAAGGCATCCAAGGTTACAGGGCAGGTGGTGACACAACCCCTCAATGGTCTGGATTGCACCCCAGAATGTGACAGCACCAGCCTCCTTGATTTTGTTTAGATGTCTTCTGTTTCTCCAGTATAATTAACCCGAAGGGATGGCTATAGCATATGAGCTCAGTCAGCATGATATAGGGTGTTGCCTTAGGTGGTTGCCAACTACTTGCTATTTGGTATCCTTATCATAGTATTTCTTCTGTTCTAGTTTTCTCATGTGTAGTTCTTCTGTAGCTATGTAAATGCTTCAGCATTACTTGTCTTTAATTGGTTAAAGTTTCTTTAACTGTCATCTCAAGAAGCTATTAGAAACAAAGGCACTAAGGTTTTTGTCCTTCAGTCTATAAGTCTCTAAACTGGTGGTCCTCGAAAAGCATTGTTTTGTGTTGAGGAAGTCTCAATATTAAATGTGAATCCCTTGAATTTTAATATCAAGTTCTTTGCTATTTGAACTGAGTGTTCTGCTAACACATTTGATTGTGCATAATTTGATTGGATTATCCCAAGCCAAGCAAACTGCAATTTACATTGTTTTATTCCAGAGTTCCTTAATGTGTTGTGTAACCAGGGCAGGCTCTAACATTTTTTTGCCTCCCCAAGCAAAAAAAAAGCGCTGCGAGCACCATGCCGCCGAACCACCCCCCAAGCATCGCGCCGCCCAAGTCTCCATCCCCCTGAGCGTTGTGCCGCTGAAGCCCGCCCCCGCCAAGCACCATGCCGCCAAAGCCCCGCCCCCCCCAGCGCCGCCCAGCTGAACCAAAAACACCAAAAACAAACCCCGAGCACTGCCCTGTCCCAAGGTGCCGCCACAAGCACATGCTTGGTAGGCTGGTGTCTGGAACCGGCCCTGTGTGTAACAGTCCTGCTAAGAAATAATCTTTCCCATTTAATTCAAATAGATCTTTGCTAGCCTTAGATCATGGGCTATCAGGAATCTAAGGACATTTCAGTGATTCTTTTGGATTCTATTTCCCAAAATAGATTGCCATTTTCTTGGTGTTCATTGAAGCCTGGGCAGAATAGGCTAAGCCTGGCTGTATTCTTAAATTTGTCAAATAATCAGGTGGGAACTCTAGAGCATTTCTGACCTCATACTGTGTGATATTTTGACAGAATGTCCCACTATTATGTAGTAGTTTCATCTGCATATTTATTCTTAGATATCTTTTGGCCACGCGTCTGAGGTTACTCTCTCCAAATTTAGTAAGGTTGGATCATTTTGAATTTCTTGTTTGAATTGACTGGTCAAATTTTGTTTTGGGAAATAGGTGGTACTTTACTTCAAACTTCTCTTCCTGCACCTCCTTACTCTTACTATTTTATAACTGCTCTTAAAAATATTTCTGTATAAGAAACTCCTTTCACATTTAATTGATTCTTTCACAATTTCACAGTCCTTTGCTGAAGTCCAGCTGTTGCTTTTTCATGTTGTTTTGTTTAATATGGCTTTCGCAGTGTCCTAGTCTGTTGTTATCTTGACCATTTTTCCACCACAAACATTTTGTGAGACTGCTCATTACCAGAAACAATTGCCTAGGAGCTGATGGTGCAGAACATTGAACTTTCTGTGTCAAGATGAACCTGCCAAAACCCTTGGCTTTAGATGGAAAACTGAAAATACTCCTGCCTTTTGAAATCTAGACATGACTCCCTTATTTGTTCTTGCAAGGAAGATGTCTCATAGGAAACCCTCCTTTTTTTCTGTGTGGTGCCCATACATTAAACCAGTCAGATGTTTGCATTCGCTCAGTCACAGCTTATTTTACCATCTGGTCAATTTCAGCTTTTTACTTTCTCTCTGTACTAATGGGCCTTCTTAAGTGTGTATCTGTATCAATGTGATATTGCATCCTTAATGCATCCCTTTCTGTTAAACACATGATCAACATCTTTAATATTCATTGTAATGGCGTTTACCAGCCACATACTGAGCCAACGAGGAATAATGAGCTGCTATGGCCCACTCAAACCCTCCCTCTGACACCTGCTCACCCTGTCTGGTAATGAAGGGGCAGCTACAGAGGGAAGAGAACAGACCTCCTATCTTTGCTCCTTATGGAAAAGACTAGCCTAGAATCTCTGTAGAGGCTGTTGATTGCCAGAGCCCTCTGGAGGAAGGTAAGCCTGACACAGGACTATTGAATTTGTTTTGGGGACAGTTTCTGTTTTGCTACCTAAGTATTACCTAAATACTGCTGTCTGTGCCATCTGGGACAGGCCTGCAGGGCCTAATGAGATTGCTTCAGGGACCCTCCGCCCAGGAGCTGTGCAGAGAACTGCCTCAATAAACTCTGTGGAATTTTTGCATCCTACTTGAGTCTGTCTGACAGTTCATATTAGGGTACGTCTATACTACGGGATTATTCCGATTTTACATAAACTGATTTTATAAAACAGATTGTATAAAGTCGAGTGCACGTGGCCACACTAAGCACATTAATTCGGCGGTGTGCGTCCATGGTCCGAGGCTAGCGTCGATTTCCGGAGCGTTGCACTGTGGGTAGCTATTCCATAGCTATCCCATAGTTCCCGCAGTCTCCCCCGCCCCTTAGAATTCTGTGTTGAGAGCCCAGTGGCTGATGGGGCAAAAATCATTGTCGCGGGTGGTTCTGGGTAAATGTCGTCAGTCATTCCTTCCTCCAGGAAAGCAACAGCAGCCAATCATTTCGCACCTTTTTTCCCTGGATTGCCCTGGCAGACGCCATAGCACGGCAACCATGGAGCCCATTCAGCTTTTTTTCTTTTACAGTCACCATATGTGTACTGGATGCCGCGGACAGAGGCGATACTCCAGCGCTACACAGCAGCATTCATTTACTTTTGCATGATAGCAAAGACAGTTATCAGTCGTTCTGTACCGTCTGCTGCTGGTGTAAATTGGCAATGAGATGACGATTATCTGTCCTTCTGTACTGTCTGCTGCTATCATAGGTGCCCCTGGCTGAGATCGGCCAGAGGCGCAAAGGCAAAACTGGGAATGATTCCCCGAGTCAATCCCTCCTTTATGGTTTCTAAAAATAGTCAGTCCTGCCTAGAATATGGGGCAAGTGTACTAGAGAACCAGTGTCCCACAGAAATGATGAGCTACATGCCATTCACGGGGCGTGCCCCTGCAACAACCCCACCCTTTGCTTCTCTCCTCCCCCAACCTTCCTGGGATACCGTGACAGTGTCCCCCCCCAATTTGTATTATGAAGTTATAAAGAATGCAGGAATAAGAAACAATGACTTGTTAGGGAGATAAAATGAGGGGGAGGCAGCCTCCTGGGGCTATGACAGTCAGGACAGAACATTTAAAGCGAGTGCGGGGAGAGGTGAGCACAGCATCCCGCTGCTATCATAGTCCGGCAGTAACACATCTTTCTTTACACAGGAAAGGGAGGGGCTGATGGAGCTCAGCCCCAGTTGCTTCCATGAAGACGGGTACCAGCAGCTTCTGTACCATCTACTGCTGACTGACTGGGAGTCATCCTATTTTCTACCAGACACCCCTGGCTGCCTACCTGAGGACAGCCAGAAGCACTCACGGCCTATGGTGAATGACCGATATCAGGTATAATGTCCGTCTGCCACCGGGGAGGGCGGAGGAGTGGATACTGCTCTTCACTGCTGGCAGCATCGCCATCTACCAGCAGCATTCAGTGATAGCATCGAGAGTGACATTGAAGAGAAGTCAAGAAACGATTTCTTCCCTTCTCACGACGTGGTGGGGGAGAATTGACGAGCTATTCCCTGAACCTCGCCGGACAATGTGTTTGACCCTACAGGTTGGGAGCTCAGCCAAGAATGCAAATACTTTCGGAGGCTGCTGTGGACTGTGGGATAGCTGAGTCCTCAGTACCCCCTCCCCTCCCTCCATGAGCGTCCATGTTGAGTCTCTGGCTTCCCATTACGCTTGTCACGCAGCACTATGTCTAGCCGCTAGATTTTATTTCCAAACTTTGGCATTTCGTCTTCTGTAACGGAGCTTTGATAGAACAGATTTGTTTCCCCATACAGCGATCAGATCCAGTATCTCCCGTACGGTCCATGCTGGAGCTCTTTTTGGATTTGGGACTGCATTGCCACCCGTGCTGATCAGAGCTCCACGCTGGGCAAACAGGAAATGAAATTTCCCGGGCCTTTTCCTGTTTACCTGGCCACTGCATCCGAGTTCAGATTGTTGTCCAGAGTGGTCACAGTGGTGCACTGTGGGATACCGCCCGGAGGCCAATACCGTCGATTTGCGGCCACACTAACCCTAATCTGATATGTTAATATTGATTTTAGCGCTACGCCTCTCGTTGGGGAGGAGCACAGAAACCGATTTAAAGAGCCCTTTATATCGATATAAAGGGCCTCGTAGTATGGACGGGTACAACGTTAAATCGGTTTAATGCTGCTAAAATCGGTTTAAACGCGTACTGTAGACCAGGCCTTAGACCCTGAATAGTATGGTCACAGTTGTAGTTTATACTAAGGGTACCTTCATAAATAGCTTTCACAGAGTTAATAAATGATAATTTTCGTAAACAGTGTATTATTAGTCAATTGTTTGCTAGTCAGTAGGTTGCTTATAAACATCTATGACATTTTACTGATGTATTTGTAACCATCTTTATCATGTTACACATGCCTTCAACATGCTTTTAACATCTATTAATCATTTATTAATCCTTTATTACATATTTATAAATGTACCCTTAATATAAACTGTGACCTTTTTAATAATACTTTTTGCTTCCTGTAGTTCAGTAGACTGCTCTTTGATCATCTGCATTTGAAGACTGCTCTTCCTCCTAATCATACGTGGGACAATCCTATTACTCCTTGTACAAACACATCAGTGTGGTTTTGCTACATGGGCTAAATCTGTGCCTGCTGTACTAAACAAGTTTGATTTTCTGTTTTAACATTTGGCAGTCAGTCCTTTTGTACATGCTCAGTGTGATTAAGTTGCATCAACGGTGTCCAACATGGAAGGAGAGTGATGTCAGGTATGCTAAAAAGCACCCGTCTTGCAAAGTTATGTCAATTGCAGTGTCAGTGGCATTTTAAAATTATTACCCACTTCAGAATACATCCATGGGTCTCTTAATAGCCTTACAAAGTAAAACTCTAAAAGAGGTTGGTTGTGACTCTGAAAATAAATAATCAAAACATGGAGGCAGTGTCAAATGGTAACAGAGTTGAGTGCAATTTAATCACAAGTATCCTGTAAACCGATGATTAGTGACTACCCAATGTTAACATAGAAAAATAAGCTTGATTCATATAGTTGGCTCGCCTCCTGAGCACCATACACCCATAAAATACAATCCCCTTACAAATCCCACTCTGACGTACTTTGTCCTGAACCACCAAGCATGCTATTGGTGTTGTTCAAGGTGCAAAGCGTAAGCTGAGTTGCCTGCAGTGACTCAAGAGTGCAAGTACCAACCTGAGGGCAAACTATTAGGAAGCAGGGCACAAACCCCAAATTGGTTGTGAGTTCTCTACTTAGATTTCACCCACCAGTTATCAAGTGTGAACTCATCAGGCACTGCAACAGCCTTAATGTGGAGTCATAAACCTGTTGGAGTACCCCAGAGGATGATCTCAACACCCAAGAAAGCATACTTTTGTGTTGGTTCCTTAAACCAACAATCACAGCAATATTCTGTGATCCAGTCCCAAAGGACCAGTCACTTATTCCGAATCAGTTGCCCCTTAGATTTTACACCATAGACAACACTTATAGCCAATCCTATAATAAACTGCATAATGATTTATTAAATTGGAAAAGGAAATGAGTTGTTTACAAGATGAACATAGAAACACAAATGAATGACCTTTTGAAACTCAAGATTGTAATAGAAACTTCTGTAATAACCAAACTCTAACTGCCCTTTGGGTCTAACCCAGTCTTACGCCTAGAAAGCCTTGATCACCAGAGTCCAAGCAGCACAGAGATCTAGTTCCTTCTTGTTAGAAGTTTTTATTTTCCCTCTTTCCGTGTGCTGAGAACTCAGCTGACATGAGGAATCCACCTTTTGTCCTCTATAATGTCCCACAACAGTCCATCTGGTGCTGGTGGTTCTTGCCTGTTGGGCAGGACAAAGCACCTTCTGCTGGAGACCAACACTTTGCATTAGTTAATGTCTCTCTTGCCTGATGAATTACAGAGTCACAGAGGCTTACAGTGTAATTGCTCAATGACCTTACAATATGGGACACAGATTTTATAAGTGAGATCAATGCTGGCAGCAACTCACAAGCATTCAATAAAGTGTAAACATTAAACATTCTTATACTCCCAGTCCCTATTTTAACAATACCAACACACAGGTGAGCCAGACTGATTGCAGCTATGTTTTTGTCATTATTCCATTGAGACATGGGGGCCTTGGCATGAGTTAGCACCTGGTTTGCCAGCATCACAATAAGATTGCTCATTTGATAAGGTCTGCAGGATCAGGCCTTATATGAGCCATTCAGCTTTACATGCTCCAGTAATATCAGTCTTAAATGCATTCATTCCTAGGGTGCCTGGGATTAACTGAGCTTTATAACTAGCTCAGCCATGCATCATAGGGAGGACTTCAGTCAGTCTGCATTACTGCAGTCATAATGAGGCTTATATACCAAAGGTCACAAAAGTTTTGCAATTGACTTCACTAGAGTCAGGATCTCACCCCACAGTACTAGTCACACGAGATAAAGGGATAGAGTGGGAAATAGTCAGACATGTGGACAGATACTGAGTTAAAGGATGTTCTAAAAATGGCCTTCGTTTTTTCTCATATTGTGAAAAAGCCATTTGTCATGGTTTTGATATGACAGGCATTAAGCCTAGTCCCTTGAGCCCAGCATACCTCTCAAATTTGACATTCTTCCACTAGCTGGCACAAGGCTGTTTGCTTTGTCCATCAAATAACTAAAATACATATATAATATTTTTCACCTGCTTTAACTAACACCCTTCCCTTTCTCCCACACTCCTTCCACTCCTGAGTCTGGATTTCTTCAATCACTTCTCTAAATATTTGTCATGTTGAGTTTCCAGGAAGAAAAGCCTTAAACAGAACCAGAATTAGTTTAGAAATCGATTTATCTTTTATACTGTTTAGAAAGCCTTTACTGTGAGATGAACGTTTTTGTTATATATCATGCACACACTTGCACTGAGGCAGCCTTTATTTGACCTCTTAATCAATCTGAGTGCTGGTCCGGGATGGAGGGGGAGGGGAAGGAGATGCAAGATAGCTTTTATAAACGCCAAGTTGGCTCTGTTCCCCTGAACCATCTGCACTTCTCGCTATGGTCAGACTAAATGTCTGCTAATGGCCCCTTCTTCTATGATCCACTTATACATCATCTTTTTCAGTTGAAAACAAATGCTGTTATTGGGCCTGCTTTGCTTCACTGCAGCTGTGAATTGCAGGCCTGGAAAGCTGGCCAAGTAGAAGTCAGACAGCTCAGTCTTTCTCCTTAGAGGAGAGAGTCCAAAACTGCTCATTTGGCCTCATTTAGTCCTGACTTTTTATCTATAAATTTTAACATGATCCTGAGAGGGGGTATCTCGATATGATGTACTTTCCATTTCTCTTTTTCCCCTTTCTCCCTTCATAGGACAGGAGGCTTTGCTAGGTTATAGAACTAAGCCTTGACACTTGTTAATCATTCTGCAGACAGGATGATACTTGAACATTGACGTATGGCTGATAAGAATGGGGCTGGGAGCAGTTTCATGCAGGATGAGGCATTGTCAGGCCCTTAAGGCACAAATTCTTGTTGAGGTGTTGATGGTCATTAAAGGGATGTGTGTGTGTGTGTACAGCACCTTGCACAATGGGAGCCTGGTCCTGACTGAAGCCTCTCAGTGCTGATGTATTATTTATAATAAGTAGTCATTAAGTTCTAGAGCTAAATAGAAACAGTGGTTTGTGTGAGTTGCAGATGACTTAACTTATGCTTCTTTAGAATTTAAAGCTATAAGAGAACTGCCCTCATAAAACATTCCCTACTGTTGTCGTGTGGTCAAGGTCTGATGTAATGGTTTGAGACAGCTGATAGGGTTTTTTGTCCCAGTAAAAATGGGATGAATATAGGAACCTGAAATTAGGCCCCTGAGTCCATGTTTGGGCACCATACATGACCTGATTTTTCAAAAGTGTTGAACATTCAGCATTGCTCTTTGATGGCCATGAGAGCAAGTGAGTGCTCAGCACTTTTGAATGCCAAGCCGCTTATTAAGGTTCCCAAATACGGATACTGGTCCTTGTCATATGTTGGAGCTAGGACATAAAAACCAGTCATCTACCAGTATTCCTAGCTATCACACCCTTATTCTAGTATTGTTGACTACACTAGGTTTGTGAATAGCATGCTACAACCAGTGTGTGCCAGTTCAACAAAGCCACAGCAGCATTTCATTTGTGATTCAGACTCCTAGAGTTCTCAAGCCTATGTGTGAGGACAGGGAAGAATTCAGGAACAGGAACAATCCTTTGCTACACATCACCTTGTAATCAGTTAACCTCGCAAAAAAGATTTTTTTTTCTCCTTTTCCCCTGAGCAAGGATTTTTTAGGGGAGAGATGTGACCTTTTAGTGTGTCTTATTTACTGGGCAAAAAGCCAAACACTACACTTCCATTTCAGCTGTGGGCTGATTTGGACCTTGCTAAAGACAGTGAGTTAGAGTCATCACCGGTATAACTCCACTGACTTTGTCAGTCTTACACTCCAGGAGGATTTAAAACTCAGGTTTATTTAAAAAAAATAGTCAATACCCAGACACAGTGCACCACACAGTGACAGCTTCCACCTTCTAGCAAGTTAAGTCCTTATAAGAAATGGGTGAGGAAGGGCTCATAGGCCTGTTGTAAATGAGCCTTGCTGAAGTAAGGCTCATCAGGCTTTTCTGTGGCAGGTGTGCATTTCCCGGCAGACCCCAGCCTGCAGTCATGAGCTGTTCTCCCCACAACCTCGCCCTGGAGGCCCCCAAGGCCAAGTTTCAAAATTGCTTCCTTCAATTTAATCCTGAACTCAATAGAACTAAAACAACAATAGAAATCTCAGTGGTGTAAAATGCAAAAGCAAATTGCCTGCATCGCTTAGAAGTTAGAGATCAGCCGTGTCTCTTCCTCATCGTCTGTTCTCTTGAAATTGAGGAGGCTGTTTTATATGTATAGGCAGATCTTTGCTTGCAAGAGAAATCGCACGTGCTCATGTTGCCAGGAATAATACTGTTATTTTTAATGGAAATAAGTCATTCATGACCCAAAGCTCTGAAATTGTTCCACACAATGTGCTGAATACATAAAGTCTAAGGTTTCTTTTTAATGAAATATGCTGGATTTTGTTCTACTTTTCAAAAAGATAGGAGCCATTGTGTTGAGCTCTCTTCCTTATGGAAACCCGCCTCCTGGAGCTATAAAGTGCTGACTGTAAAAATGGTGAGGCAAAATTAGCAAATATATCACAATAACATACAACTAATTGCCACCAGCGAATGGTTATGACCATGGAGGCACCAGCTCATAAGCACATTGAGTCAATCTGCTCAACACATCACTGTCTTTTGGAGTTTGGCCACTGCCAAAATTTGAATTACCATGGTTTTCCTATTGGGCTTGAAAGAAAAAGAGGCCCCAGACTAGCCCTCAGGTACGTTGCCTGAAATCCCTATATGCATGTATACACGATAGCTAGCAAACAGCAAAACAGGCCAGGTGTTTCTAGGAAGCTGCGGCTTAAGGGTTAGTTCTTCTGAAAGGTGTGCTTGAGCAGGAGCAGATAGAAATGCATTGTAGGAGAAGAGGACTAAAACCAGAAGTGCTGTGAGTTTGTACTAGATGCAGTTCCTGATCCTGCACTATAGAAGTCAATGGGAGCACAATCAAGCTCTTTGTGAGGACCTAGGCCCTGATCCTCAAAGGTATTTAGGTGCCTAATTTGATTTCTGTAGGAATTAGGTGCCTACATTCCTTTGAGGATCTGGACCCTAGTCCTTGGGCCCTGCTTTCCTTTTACTATCTAATATTCTTGTCCAAAGCTACATACTGTGGGAATGGTACTTGGAGTATATTTCAGAGTTTGTAAGGGGACTGTTCCTTCACAAATTGCCTCTAAAAGTTGAACTGGCAGGAAACCTGTTTGGTTTCCATCAGAAGATACACTGAAAATGACAGCTCCTTGCAAACCATTGTGCTTTCAACAAACCGACATGATCTGATGGAGAAAAATGTTCCAACCATTCTTTCCAGTAGGCTTGGCATTTATATCCAGCTTCCTGCAGAATACATGAGGCCATGTGGTAGTGTCAGTTATTGTAAATATTATTGTCTACCTTGAATTGCAATAACCGTGTTACTCAGCTGATCTGATACTGATTTCTTTTGTTTGTCCATTTTGCAGCTTAATTGATCCAACAGGCCACTTAGATTCCAGTAGTTTCAATTCTCCACCTCCTAGAATGAAAGCAGGAGGAGAGAAAGGGACTCGTATCTGCATAGCAGTCTACCTTTAACCTCCACTCACCCAAACCTTACTGTATGCATATAACCCAGTTATCCCATGCCCTCTTCTAGGGGGATCATTATGACTCAAAAACAGCCTTATTTTTGTAGTCCTCATTCATTCTGGTGAGCGTTTACCCTGCAAGTCACCTCATTCAAGTCCATGAGATTAAGTTCAGGAGGAAGTGTTCATCACTGCTTACGTTGCACAGTCTGACCTAAAGTCTGCATATTGCTTTGGAATATTTCAGGATGAGAGCTTTGATAGTCATGTAAAATGTCCTGCGTTGTTCAAGGTGACTACCTCCCAAACGAAACCACACATGTAGCATTTCAACATCACTGAGTGCTGAGAACGATAGTGGGAACCATTAGCTGTATTACAATAGTGCCTTGAGACCCCAGCTGTGATGGGGCACTAGCTGAATGCTCTACATGCATGTAGTAAAGACAGTTTCTGCTCCAGTGAGATTAGTCTAAATAGACAAGACAAAGGCTGGGAGAAGCAGAGAGGGGAACTGACTTGCTCAAGGTCACAGAGAAGGTCAATGGCAGAACTGGAAATTAAACCCAGGTCTCCTGGCCCCAAACTCAGTGCCTGATCCACTAGATCAGGCTATTCCCTGTATGTCTATATGATAGTGTGTATGTCCCACATGAATATATATTTCAGATTAGTACCGAGATCACTACCAAATATGGAAAATGTGGAACAGCATAGTAGGGGATCAGATACCATGTTAATGAGCTTGCTATAAAATCCTTGTTAGATGAGAGACCGACAGAATGACCTTTAAAACCATTTGGCTTTATTTTGGTGCCTTATCAGTGTGTTATTCTTAATGTCTGACTGAGCAGCTAGTTTAATGATGTTTCACTTTAGATACTAAACCAAAATATAAAATATTCAAGAGATGCATGTTCACATCACGATGGTTTGGGAGAAGTCTCTATTTTGGGGCATAAAATGCGGGGATCTGCAGCATACATTTTTGGTGACTTAATTGGTCTTCAACATCTGGTGCCAACAGCCATAGCACTTCATTCCTGTGCTCAGTATGTCTCGTTGATTGTTACAATGACTGTCCTCGGTTTAGTGAGAATCGGAGGAAGCCACTTCTATTGCTGGTCAGAACCAACCCCTGAATCCTTTCACGTCCTTCTAAACATCCTGGACTCCCTTCATGTCCTTCTGAGTGACTGGCCCTTTCAGTTCTGTCTCCTTTTACTGCAGTGGGAGAAGGCAAATTAGCAAGAATTAATGCACTTTATAAAGAGCCCAAGCATGACTCTTTGAGTTACAGCTGTATTGTGGTGTGCATTGCTCAGGGACTTTGTCTGCAGAGCACAGATCAAAGCAGAACACATCTCATGACACTGGCGGAGAATGCTGGAAAATAGCACTGATATCTCCTTTTCAGAGATTCAATTTCTACTTCCCGTCTGCACCAACTATATTCTCCCAGTAGGACTATTTGAAGGGGATGGAGAATAGGGCTATTTCCCCAACCTTGTTACTTTCTGGCCTGTAAAATCTATGTAAGTGCTCGGGACAATCAATTAATAGCTTTTCCAGGGAGCTTTATCCTTTGTGCAACCATGAAGTCAAAAGTTGACATCTTTCCTTTTATTTTAAGGGTACCACCTATGGGCTTGGTCCCATGCTCTTCTTACCCACAACACTTCCCTTGACTTAAAGGGGATGGTGAACAACACAGGAAAAGAGCACTTAGTAGTAGTATGTTTGAATCGGGCATCTGACAAGTAGCTAATGAGACCTGGATGGACCAAGTTTGAGAAAGTGGATCCTCTTGCACACTGGGTAATGCAGATTCTAACCTGAGGTACACCTGCCTATTGATGAAGTCACCTTGATATTGTAACATCAGAGGTATTTGAAGGAATGAGGCAAGGCTTCGTTATCTAAAAATCCAACCAACTTTTAATACAGCCAAAGCCCTCACACACTGCAGCACCTGCCTCCATTAGAACTGGCAACAGGAAGCTCCACCTATCGAAAGGACAATTTGGACTTGTCTATACTTCCCCGCAGTTCATACTATGGGGGTGTGAATAGCCGAGCACACCAAATTGCAACTCTAATTCCCCTGTGTGAACCTTTGATCACAAATGAAAAGTTTCTTAGTTTGTGTCATTGTAGTCCTCTTCAAACAGGACTGCATTAATGTCAAATAGGAACCTTTAAGTTCACAACTGCAGCATTCACACAGGGGAATTACAGCACAACGCTTTTGTGTGCATTGTTATTCATACCCTTGTAGTACGAACTTCAAGGCAATGTGCCCTAGTCCCTTAGTCTCTCTCAAACCACACCCACCTACAACCCAGTTAATCATAAAACTGGAAAGGACCTCAAGAGGTCATCTAGTCCAGTCCCCTGCACTCTTAGCAGGACTAAGTATTACCTAGACCATCCCTGACAGGTGTTTGTCCAACGTGCTCTTAAAAATCCCCAGTGAGGGAGATTCCACAAGCGCCCTAGGCAATTTATTCCAGTGCTTAACCACTCTCACAGTCAGGAAGTTTTTCCTAATGTCCAACCTAATGTCCCAGGCTTCAATTTAAACCCATTGCTTCTTGTCCTATCCTCAGAGGTTAGCAGCAACAATTCTTCTCCCTCCTCCTTGTAATAACCTTTTACATATTTGAAAACTGTTATCATGTCCCCTCTCAGTCTTTTCTTTTCCAGACGAAACAAACGCAATTTTTTCAATCTTCCCATATAGGTCATGTTTTCTAGACCTCTACTCATTTTTGTTGCTCTTCTCTGGACTAATGAGGAGGGGACAATATTACAATATTTTTCATCATTCTGTTCTAGATAGGTTTTTATACCATGCTCATCACTGTAGTATCTGAGCATCTTCCAGTAGTGCATTAAGTAACAGGACTAACATCTGTCATATGGTATTTATTCTTATCCTCTCACGTGGGAAGGAAAGTTGTGCAGTGGAGTGTGATCCAAAAGTAGAACATTGGAATATTATGCTTTAGTGTCTGAAGAGTTTTTTGATTGGTGCAGTATTTTCTCAGCAGAAGGAACTATGGGCCTTAACCAAAGCACATTCTCCATTGACTACAAACTCCTGTTCAAGTCAGTAGGTTTTAGATTACATCCTATTCCCTTGTGCTGATACCTATATACTGAAGTGAAAGGTACTTATGTGAATTGTATCACAAACTTGACCCATTGTCTGTGATTACTTATGGTAGGGAGTCATGAATGCAAGTAATCGTGTGGCTATTTTGATTCCAAATCATATGTAGTGTTGGCTGCAGAAATCTTAAGACTTTGTTAAGCAATGTGATGCTGTATTAATCAGCTTCAGTTTCACATTTTATAAACCATTATTTAACCATGCTCTTGATATGAAGAGCTCTGAAAACATGATGGTCTAAATTCTCTTCTGGCCCAACACCACTGGTAGAGTTAAACTGGCAGAAAATGTAGGCTGTTATCTGAAGCCTTGATTACACTGGTATCCAGACTGCACTAGCTGTAGTTGTGTTGTAATCTTCTTAGCATATGCGCAACAAGTTTCAAGTGGCAAGTGACCAGGATTCATCACCGAATTTGGTCTGCTGGTTGAATCATTAGCTTCCCTAGCCCAGGCCAGGTACTGACAGGGCGTGCAACATGAACATTCATCCATTCCCCCCACCCCAGCCCCGTGCTGTAATGATAATAGGGCAGAGGAGGAAGGTCTGCAAATATTTTCCCCAACTTTGAAAGCAAATTTTAATTCAAACGCATGCCCAACCTTTTCATGTCCACATTCTGACATCTGAACTTTGTTACAATGAACACTTGTAAATGTTAAGATCAAATGATTGCATGTTCCTGCCGCAAATTGCAAAATGAGTCTTTGATAATATTCTTTGAAATGTGGAACTGAATTAATTCAGTGCAAAAGCCCATCCAGTTAGGGAATAGAAACAATTCCACGTGACTTATGGAATGAGCCAACACCAAGTAATCAGGCTCTAGGCGGGTGAAATCTACGTTTCCCTACCCAAGATGCAGGGCAGCAGTTCCACTTCCTCAGCATGTGGGTTGAGTAACTGCCTTATCCCATTTGTGTTTCGAGTTGTGACCCCAAAGGGTACAGCTACAGGGACACTCAGAGAAATGGGTTATGTTTGGAACCATCTCTGGATGGCACCCCCATTATTATAGCATCCGATCCCTGAGGTCCCTTCCAACCCTGTTATTCTATGACAAACATCTGAACGTTTATCCTCTCAACAACCCTGTGAAGGTGAAAGGTGCTGTAGACGGGCACAAGGAGACTAAATGACTTGCCCACAGGAATTCTGTAATTCCTCTGATTACAGTCCATCTACTCCAGCTCAGATTCAAAACTGGTGATTTGGCATAGATGAAACCTTTGTCCCAATACTGACAATAGAGAAATGATACTCTACTTAAAACAAAATCAAGGAGTCACAGTCTCTGACCTACTCGCTAGTTTCTAAAATACATGAACACTTTATTCTTCTACCTCAGCTGAATGCAACTGCTTTGTCAGGACCAACTCCTGCTCCACTGAGGTCACTGGCAAAACTTCCACTGGCTTTGGTCTGCTGAAAACAAATGTATTCCTGTTCATGGGCAAAATTCTTCTCACAGAGCTGCTTGTTGGTGGTCTACAGTAAGGTGACCTTGTTCTGTGGTTCCCGTCAGTTCTCACAAATGTAGTGGGGTCAGGCCAGTACAAAACTTGGAGGGGGAATATTGCAAAGAATAACTTGGGTGAGGAATGACCCCATAACAATATTATACGCAACATTAGGTCCAGGATTAAGCATGTGAAAGCTGAGGACAAAGCGGTCTCCCCCTAAATTCCAACCATGCTACCCCAAAAAAGAGAGAGCTAATAAAACCTAAAGAATTAGTCCCTAGCCCAAGTAGAGTTTTTACCCAAGAGGCAGAGACTCCATGAAGCACCCTGGGGACTTCACTGTTGCTAATGATTTTATGTGAGAGGCACTCCGGTACTGCAGTCATGGGCAGCAATAGAAAACCCTGAAATATAGATAAAAGGGATGTCAAGTAATTACATTCACCTACCTTGATTTTCCCACAGTTTCATTTGTATACAGTATTATTCAACACTTTCTTTCTTAAACAATCGTGTAGTGTTAGAGTGAATCCATCATAACAAGAAATAATTCAATTATACGCTTTCTACCCAAAGAGTGAACTAGAACATGACAATAATTTGGAATTAAAAGGGGAGCATTTTAATTAAATTGTGTACTTTCGTTTCTCTGAGCTTACTCTCTTTGTCACTTAGTTCTCTCTGGTAATAGTTCATAGTGGATTAAGTCTTGCCAAAGTGATATATTCTCAGAAATACCTAGATATTCAGATTCTGAATGTTTCACTAGTTTAACGAGATGGTGTTGAAGTCTGGGGAGTCAGCTTTTCTGAACCTATGTAGCCTGAAGTTTTAACATGTTGAGGTCTTCATGCTCTAATCAATTAAATGAGGTGGGAAATGGGAGAAAAGCAAATTACATGTTGTACAAACTGACTAAGAATTACTTTGCAGAATATTAGCAATGAAAAGTGTTTAAAAAGTTTCACCAAGCCACATTTACTGTCTTCCTGTGACACTTCACATAAATCCCCAGGATTGTCAGAGTATTTACATCACTGTTTGCAGTGTAGTTATAGCCATGTTGGTCCCAGGCTATTAGAAAGATAAGGTGGGTGAAGTAGTATCTTTTTTGGGATCCACTTCTGGTGGTGGAAGAGCACCTCAAAAGTTCATCTCTCTCAACAACCGAAGTTGGTCCAATATTACCTCGCCCACCTTGTCTCTCTTGTAGAATTTACAGTAATATATTTTGTCTCCTTTGTTTCTGGGAGTACTGGATTCTATTCCAAACTGTCTCACTCATGTTGTGGCATTGTAGGTAGGACAGTTGGCCGTTTGGAGGAGAATAGTGACATTTACCTACCTATCATGATGATTAGAGATAACCTTGAAAGCCTCCAATCCATATTTTATCACCAAAGTACTGTGTATACCAGAAAATACAAACATCTTAAAGCAAACCATCTTCAAAAACTCTTGAAAACATGTTTTCCTAGTGATTTTTTACACACAGTGAGACTTTTTTCCTTAGCTGTGGTCAGTATGGTCCAGTCAAGTTGTAGTGCTCTGTCATAGCTTTGTATGATAGGATTAAGACTTTAGAGACATACCAGTCTATATAGGCACCAACTCCGTGGGTGCTCCAGGACAGGAGCAAAAGATAGTGGGTACTCAGCACCCACCAGCCACAGCTTTTGGCCGTGCTGTTTGGTGGCTCGGGGAGGGTGGAGAGCAGCGAGTGGGGGCAGGTGGGAGCCTTGGGGAGGAGGTGGAGCAAGGGCAGGGTCTTGGGGGGAAGGGAGGGAGTGGGCGCAGGGCCTTGGGTGGAGTGGGGATTGTAACACCCCCAGGGAAAAATAATAGTGACCACCTCTGCCAGTATAGGTCAACTTTTTCAAACTTGAGTGCCAAAAGTGAGACCTTTCAATCCGCATTTAGGCACCTAAACAAGTGACCAACTTTCAAAGGTCCTGTGCACCCACAACACCCTGTACTGAGGTGCCCAGATATGGATATAAATGTCTCACTTTAGGCACCCAGGTTTGAAAACTTTGCCCAGGCTGCTCTCAAACTGAATCTTAAACAATAAATATAGTCCCCAGTAGATTCTTGAGCTCTGTGCTGTACAGACACCGTCAAAGAGCCCTGAGGAATTTACAATCTAATAGTGCATCAGTGGGTGTTGGCCATCTATCCAAACGGAGGTTTGTAGCTATTACTATGCCACTGCTCCTTTACCACATATATTGTATACTGCAGCCAGAAGGTGTAAATCTATTCATTAGAACAGAGGAAAGATGAATGAATTAAACTCAAACCTTGATTCACTTCCAGTCCCTGCCATCCAAATTCTGGCATTCACACAGCCCTAACCATAAAGGCAAGTTCTCTCCATTGGTTCCTTTAATTTCAAATTGTATTGATGAGGTTTTGGAAATTCATGAGGTTTGTCACATGTCTGTTCCATTCCCATTAATCATACCCAGTTGGTTTTTCTCCCAGTATGTCAAAAAATCAGAGTTTAACACACACACACAAAACAGCCCTGGGTTTTATATGCTCCTAACAAAATGAGGTTGAAATAAACATAATCTGATGAGTGGAATCCTTCTTGAGCACATTCTATGATGAATCAGGGCTTCCTGCCTTCACTCTGGTTTCCTCTTGGCCCCCTCTTGCTTTCCAATCACCTCTTGCTAATAGAGCTAGTTGTCAGACACCTTTAAAAAAAGAGACACCCATTGATACAGACAGCATCTTCCCCATGGCCAAATAACATAGGAAGCACTGTTGAAAGCTCCAGAGTGCAGTATGCTTGACAGGAATTCTTCACACAATATGGTAACAGACAAACACGCAAGGAGAACAACAGACTGTTACTGTGTTCAAAGAAAGCTTGATGATTTAAAAAGCATGGGTGGGGACTGACAAATTACACACCAGGGCTGGGAGTAACGATAAACTATCTTGATCAAATATACTCAGTGTTATCAGAATATGAAATGAGTCCTTTTGCGGAGGATGTATATTTTTATTTTTAAAGCTCTGTTATTTTGCTGTTCTTTGCTTGCATCTGTTAAATGCTGGAATGTCTGCAGGGATGTTTTGAAAAGCTGCACAATGTCAATTAAATTTGCCGAGCAGTATATCTTTTTGGAGTACGTGTGACCTTTTCTGTTTGTCATTTCCTGGGCACCACACCAAGTGATCCTCTTAGGATGCTAGCTTTGTGGAGCAGGCCCTGAGCAGCAGGGCTGCAGGAACTGCAGGTTTCTGGGATCGCTGCCAATCTCCAGATAATTGCCATCAGCAGGAAAGAGCTAGAAAAGCTTGGCTGAGTCCATCTTTTACAGATTGACCCCTTTCTGCCACTGTGGAATCACAGTCAGAGAGAAACACATCTCCAAAAAGAGAGACAGAGAAGGGAAGAAAACAATGATTATGGCAGGAAAGCTACATCTGCTCCAAACAAGGGTGACTGGGAGGTTATACGTACCGCTTCAGCCTCACTGATAATTTTAGCATTGCCTGTGTTAAGACAGACAAACCTGAGAATGAAGAGTTAATGTTTAGCTCTGTAATAATGAATTTCTATAAAACCCGAGCCAAAGAGAGGGGAGTTTTAAGTACCTGTTATTTCCCGACAGATGGATTAAATAAAATCTTCACATATATATGGAAAGAGATGTCAGGTGCTGGGTTGGGAGAATGGGGAGGGGTCATGTGGCACAAGGTCTGGGGGCAATAGAGGGAGAAATTTAAGGATCAGAGAGATCCCCACTCCTGATCTTATCGGGGAGCTGAATGTGCAAAACTAAGGGATAGGGTGAGCACTTGTCCCTTATTTTAAGGGACCATCCCTTACTTCATTGATTTCCCACACACACCCCTATTTAAAGATGTATTAAAATCAGTAATAAGTACCATTTTTAAATTTAAATTGAAACTTATGAAAATTGCATTGGATGCTTGAGGGAAGTAGGAATATACACTTGAGAGAAAAATACATGGTATGCTAAAGGAAATGGTGTTTCCATAAACTGACCCTTAAAATAAAGCATAGTCCCTTATTTTTCATGTGGCTTTCCCTTATTTCCATCCAACAAAGGTTGCTTAACAGAGCAGTGGTGGACTGGGGTGGGGCCAGGCAGCAGAATATGGAACAGACTTTTAATCCACAATAATCTCCTTCTCCCTGCCTCCTCCCTATGCAGATTTTAAGGCGCACTGGCTATCTTTGGTCCCTTGGTGTCTCCCGGGTCTTTCTGCCCTAAAAATAGGGCTAATGTGCTGCAAAGGACATAAGGTATCTGCTATAAAACCTTGCACTCCCTCTAAGGGATCTGATTATGCTTTCGAATGCTATGAAGGGAAATCTGGAGCAAACGTCAAGAGGTTTGGAGAAGCAACCTGAGGCTTGTCTCAGCCTCTTGCTTGAGTCACTGGTCAATGGGACACTATAAAGGGAACATCTACACTGCTATGTTTAGCCCTGCAAGTCCCAGCCCAATTGACTCTAAGACTCAGCCCTGCGTTTTTCTTGGCAGTGTGGACATACTCTGTGTGACAGAGGGTTACAACGGCGCAGTTCTCTTTGCAGGATCAGGGCCCTAGCCTGGAAACTTCATACGCAGAACTTGTGGAGAGTTACCAAGTGCATTTTGGGTGGAGAGGGCACTGAAATGGTTTCCAAACTCGGAGCAAATTCAACTAATCATTTCAGACTAAATGAAACATTTGGGGAGGAAAATTTGAAAAAGTCCAAACAGTTTGTTTCTACCATTCTGAAACAAAACACTTCATTTTGAAATGACATTTTTGTTTTGAGGGAAAAAAATGAGGGAGAGATGAAAACACCCCAAAACTAAATTAAACACAAACCTGGAAACAAATTATTTTGCTTTCAGGTTTTCTCTTCATTTCATGTGTCTCTTGATCTGAACCAAAATGTTTCTGTTTCTTTTGTTTCAGAAAGACAAATTTAAAAAAATCAGTTTTAGTTTGAAACAAATCAAAAATTTGTTTGGATTTTTTTACTTAGTGCCCCCATGGAAAATGCAGTTATATTCGCTCAGCTTTGCTCACAAGCATAAGCTTTTCTAAGGAATTTCCCACGCCAGAGCTGTGGGTCACAGACTGTTTTGATGACTCTGGACTGTCTTGCCATGTTTCAACACACCTGGTTCTGGTAGCAGCCTAAACCTAGATCTGGATTTTAAGCCGTGGAACCAGACAGTCCCAAACTTTGAAAGATGGCGGCAACCAAAATCCAGATCCAAATCTACCCGGTGGGAGAGACAAAGTCTTCCTTCCACCACACTTGAGTGTCCCAAGTAATAGGTCAGGTGGAATTGCAGAGTGTGTGCTTTGATCACCCCTGAGAGCACACAGCTCTATTTACCCACCACCCACTGGAGTTCAGTTCCCACGGGAAGAAGTGGGCTGCAACACACACACACCCAAATGGGTGCAAAAGTGGGTGAACCCAGGAAGCTCTGAGAGATACAGCTCGCGGTGCTCCCTCTGGGAAGGAATCCCTTTCAATGCTAAGTTGTTTGATAACTATGTAAAGCTAAAGTAACACTCAGGAAAAGGTCACTGTAATGGAGCACACAAGCCTGCAGGCAAGGCAGGAAGGGGTTAATGGGCTACTGAAGGGCCATTTAGTCCAAACTGAGACACCTGGAGCAGGAGCCAGAGTGCAAGGAAGAAAGTACAAAGAGCTCTGCTCTGTCAGAGGGGGAACAGTCAAAGAGAGAGGGAGCAGACCAGAAGAGGGTATACCCCAATCTGGAGAGTCACAGGGAACCTCTCAAAGGGAGAGAGTCCCAAGGAGTCCAAACCAAGAAATGCTTGGGTGCTACCAGGGCCCTGGTAAGTCCTGAAACCTAGTGGAAATGCTTCTGGGGTGGCTGAGGAAATCCAGTGTTGTGCTTCAAATGTGCCAAGCCTGGGAGTATCAGCTGAGAATCCTAGAAATGCAGGACTGGAAGGGACCTTGGTAAGTCATCTAGTCCAGTCCCCTGGACCCAGGACTAATTATTATCTAGACCATCCCTGACCATTGTTTGGAGGTTTTTAAGAACAGGTTAGAAAATGACAGAGATTCCACAACCTCCCTAGGTAACTTTTATCAGTGCTTAGCTACCCTGACGTTTTTCCTAATATCTCACCTAATTCTCCCTTGCTGCAATTTAAGCCCATTACTTCTTGTCTTGTCCTCAGAGATAAGGAAGAACAATTTATCGCCCTCTCCCTTATAACAACCTTTTATGTACTTGAAGATTGTTATCATATCCCTCCTGAGCCTTTCTTCACCAGACTAAACAAACCCATTTTTTCCCCAAATTTTCCTCATAGGTCATATTTTCTAGACCGTTAACCATTTTTGTTGCTCTCCTCTGGACTTTCTTCAATTAGTCCATATCTTTCCTGAAATAAGGTGCCTAGAACTAGACACAATACTCCAGTTGAGGCTTCTTCAGGGCTGAGTAGAGTGGAAGAATTACTACTTGAGTCTTGCTTACAACTCTCCTTCCAATACATCCCAGAATGTTGTTTGCTTTTTTTGCAACAGTATTATGTTGACTCTCCTTTAGCTTTTGACACTCAGATCTCTTTCTTCAGTACTCCTTCCTAGGCAGTTGTCAGGGTTCCCTCCCCACTCTGAACTCTGGGGTACAGATGAGGGGACCCACATGAAAGACTCCTAAGTTTATTTCTACCAGTTTAGGTTAAAAACTTCCTGAAGGCACAATTTTTTCCTTGTCCTTGGACGGTATTGCTGCCACCACCAAGTGAGTTATACAACAATTCAGGAAAAGGACCACTTGGAGTTCCTAATTTCCCAAAATATCCCCCCAAAGCCCTTCATCTCCTTTCCTGGGGAGGCTTGAGAATAAAATACTAACCAGATAGGTTAACAAAGTGAGCACAGACCAGACCCTTGCGTTTTTAGGACACTTAAAAGCAGAACTTTATAATAAAGAATAAAGTAAATGAAGCACCTCTGTAAAATCAGGATGGAAGGTAATTTTACAGGGTAATAAGATTTTAAACACTAGAGGGTTCCCTCTAGGCTCAACTTCAAAGTTACAAAAAACAGGAATAAACCTCCCTCTTAGCATAGGGAAAATTCACAAGCTAAAATAGAACATAAGCTAACGCATTTCCTTGCTATTACTTACAATTTTTGTAAACTTGGATGCTTATTTCAGGTGGGGTTTTAGGAGATGGTTTTTCCTGTCCTGGTCCCTCTCTGTCCTGGAGAGAACAACAAAGAGAGCACAAACAAAAACCTCCCCTCATAGATTTGAAAGTATTTTCTTTCCTTATTGGTCCTTTTGGTCATGTGCCAACCAGGTTATTTGAGCTTCTTAGCCCCTTAAAGGTAAAGAAGGGATTTGATGCTACCCTTAGCTGTATGTTTATGACAGCAGTCATTTCCCATTTTGTATGTGTGCAACTGATTATTCCTTCCTAAGCGTAGTACTTTGCATTGTTCCTTATTGAATTTCATCCTATATATTTTGGACCATTTCTCTAATTTGTCAAGATCATTTTGAATAATGACCCTGTTCTCTAAAACACTTGCAACTACAAACTTTGTACGTGCACTCTCTATGTCATTATCCAAATCATTTTTGAAGATATTGAATAGAACCAGACCCAGGACAGATCCTGCGGGACCCCACTCAGTATGCCCTTCCAACTTGATTGTGAACCATTGATAACTACACTCAGTATGATTTTTCCAATCAGTTGTGCCTCACCCTATAGTAGGTTCATCTCAAGTATATTTTCCTAGTTTGTTCATGAGAAGGTCATGTGAGACAGTACAAAAGCCTTACTAAAGTTGAGATATACCACACTGACTGCTTCCTCCTATCCACAAGGCTTGTTGACTTGTCAAAAGGAGGATATTAGGTTGGTTTGACATACTTTATTCTTGACAAATCCATGTTGGCCATTACTTGTCATCTTATGTCTTCTAGATACGTACAAATTCATTGTTTGATGATTTGGACTATTATTTTCTGTGTACGAAAGTTAAGCTGACTTATTTATAATTCCCTGGGTTGTGCTTATTCCCCTTTTTATAAATAGGTACTGTATTTGCCCTTTTCCATTTCTGTGGTATTCTCCTACCCTCCATGAGTTCTCAAAGATCATTGCTAATGGCTCAGAGACCTCTGCAGCCAGTTCCTGAAAGTATTCTACAATGTATTTCATCAGGCCCTGCCAACTTGAAGACATCTAACTTGTCTAATATCAGAGGCGTAGCCATGTTAGTCTGGATCTGTAAAAGCAGCAAAGAGTCTTGTGGCACCTTATAGACTAACAGTCGTATAAGAGCATGAGCTTTCGTGGGTGAATACCCACTTTGTCGGATGCGTGTAGTAGAAATTTCCAGAGACAGATATATATATGCAAGCAAGAATCAGGCTAGAGATAACGAGATTAGTTGAATCAGGGAGGATGAGGTGTCAACTGCTAGAAGAGGGCCTCATCCGCATCCTCCCTGACTGAACTAACCTCGTTATCTCCAGCCTGATTATTGCTTGCATATAAACACCTGCCTCTGGAAAATTCCACTACATGCATCTGACAAAGTGAGTATTCACTCACGAAAGCTCGTGCTCCAATACGTCTGTTAGTCTATGAGGTGCCAAAGGACTCTTAACTTGTCTAAGTAATTCTTAACTTATTTTCCTATTTTAGCCTCACATACTACCCCATTTACACTGATGTTCACTATGTTAGTCATCCAATCACTGCTAACCTTTCTGGTGAAAAGTGAAACAAAAAAAGCATTTAACACTTGTGTAATTTTGTGTTTTCTGTTACTGTCTTTCCCTCCTCTTTTGAGTTGTCCTTCATCTTCCTTTGTCTTCTAAGGTATTTTTAAAAAGTTTTCTTGTTACCCTTTATGCCCCTAGTTAGTTTAATCTCATTTTGTGCCTTGGACTTTCATTCATAATTTGACATAATTTTCCTTTCTTTGTGACTTTCTGTTTTTAATTTCAGGTCATTGAAGACCTCCTGGTTAAACCAGGATGTTCTCTTACCAAACTTCCTATCTCTTCTATGCATTGGGATAGTTTGTTCTTGTGCTCTTAATAAAGTCTCTTTAAAAAAACTTCCCCCTCTCCTGAACTCTTTTTCCCTCTTAGTTTTGCTGGCCACAAGATCTTGCCTACCAATTCTCTGAGTTTGCCAAAAGTCTGCCTTATTGAAGTCCACTGTCTGTGGTCTGTTGTTTTCTCTTGCTACCATGCCTTAGAATAATGAATTTGTCATTTCATGATCATTTTCACCCTAAGCTGCCTCCACTTTCAAATTCTCAAACAGTTCTTCCTTATTTGTCATAATCCAATCTAAAACAGTTTATCCCCTAATTACTTTCTCCACCTTCCACAATAAAAAGTTGTCTCTAATGCACTCCAAGAACTTATTGAATATTTTTTGCCCTGCTGTTATTATTTTTGCAGTAGATGTCTGGATAGTTGAAATCCCGCAGCACCATGAAGTCCTGTGCTTTGGATAATTTTGTTAGTAGCTTAAAAAAAAAAGCCTCATCTACCTCTTCTTCCTGGGTGGGTGGTCTACAGTAGGCCCTTCCCATGACATCCTTGTGTATTACCCCTTTTATCGTGACTCAGAGCCTTTCAACAGGTCTGCCTCTCACTTCTATCTCAACTTCACCACAATTTTGATATATAAGCAAAATCCCTCCCTTTTTTCCCTGCCAGCCAATGGATAATGATCACCTGGGCTGCTGTTATAGCTAGGAATGGTACCAGGACTCAACCATACATGGTACCAGACAAGCTGGGAAGCATGCCAGTGGAAGGCCTCATGGACTCCGGTCATAAGGACAGCCTTTTGGGGGAAAATGAGGTTTTGGCAAAGAAGATGGACTAACACCTCCCTGTGCATGTCTCGTGTGCATAATGAGATATGGGGCCTACCCCATCGAAGAGGTAGAGCTGGGGGTACAGGGCCAGAGAGGTTGGGTATGTGTTGGGGTAGTAAAGGGTCTTCTGTGGCCAGTGTTCTTGAGAAGAGACTGGTGAGATTTTTCAGCCCAAATGTGGAGGAAAGTAGCACAAAAAATGGTGGAGAGGAAAGGTGTCATGAATCTAGACTGACAGCCTAGGGGGGAAGACCAACCGTTCATCAGAAAAGAAGTGGAGGAAGCTGGGTGTACAAGTGAGAAAGCTGAAAGGAAGCGCCTGATCCTCTTCAGAGCTTATGGGAACAGTTGAAAGACTATTGAGAAGAGCTGGAAAACAGAAGCGTCTCCC
This sequence comes from Chelonoidis abingdonii, assembly GCF_003597395.2. Taxonomy (NCBI): domain Eukaryota; kingdom Metazoa; phylum Chordata; order Testudines; family Testudinidae; genus Chelonoidis; species Chelonoidis abingdonii. The sequence goes on from NC_133774.1 coordinate 12,723,317, forward strand.
AGCAGAAGATTACTGAGCAGATGACAAAATTGGAGGAAAAGATAGCACCATGTAGGGTAGTGGAGGGAGTATGGGAAGCAGCAGTGCTTGATGCTGGAGCAGGAGTTGACTATGCTCCAGACAAAGGTTGCCAGGAAGTGGAAGCTCATGACAGGCTGGAATGGTTTACAGTAGAGACTCAGGCAGCTCCTGATACAGAATCAGGAGCTCTATGAATGACTACAGCCTCTCGTCAGCATGCCAGGGCCTGGGTAAGAGGCCAAGGAAGAAAGGGCTTTTCCCTTGAGGAAGGGGAGTCAGAAGACACCTGGTGTGTGGGTCCTGTCATGAAGGGTCAAGGGCTGCAACGAGTAGCCACAAAGTACAGACAGCAAATTACACTTTTAGAAAAAGGGCAGCTGGTTGAGGACTGTTGAGCAACTCAGAAAGAGAGAGATCACTGGGTAGTGAGTGAGAAGGAGAGCTGGAGACCTTGAAACCCTGAGGGAAGAGAACCTATGTACCATGACGGGGACACTAATAGGTGGGAGGGTGTGTAGTGGGGTGTGCATGCCTCCATGCAAGCTAGGAAAGGGTTAATGGGCCAGCGAAAGCCCAATCACCTGGAGAAGGAACCAGTTTGCTTGAGAGACACTTAACAGGAAGAGTCCTGCTCAGTTGGAGGGGGAGGCAGAGAAAGAGCAGATTTGAGGCTCTAAGTGAAGGAGATAGGGCTGGCCAGGGATGACAGATGCCCAGCAGATCCTCCTGGAGGAATCGGAAGATTTGGTTTACGTTTCTTTGTACTTGAGTTGGACTGGGAGTGCCCTGGAAGGGGAAGAACTGTGAGTGGCATAGCTTCAAGGACTAAGTTTCTGCAATCCAGAAGGTGTTGGAGACTGAGAAAAGCAGTGGAAAAGCAGCTGGGACATGAAGGCTCAGTGGCTGCTGCACCACACAGTGACAGAAGGGGGCGCTCTGGGATGACAGTCACACACACCCAAAGTCAATCACTAGTTTTTCTCTCCCTGGCAGTCCAGTCCAGCCCCCACAAAAACTGCCTGCATCAACAATTTGTTAATTGTTTTATGGTAGCACCCACAGGCTGCAACCAAGACGAGGCTTGATTGTGCTAGGCACTGGCCAAACAGATATGAAGATCTGGTCCTTTCCTCAATAAGCTTCACTAAAAATATACATATATACAGCAGCCATGAGCACTGTCCAGGTGGCAAACCATAAGCAGTATTCTTCACTCCAGAGAGCATGTTTATTGTGACAAATGTGTGTCCTACTTTTGTATATGACACTGAATCTGAGTGAGTGATGCTTCACAGATGACACTTCCTGAGCACAGCAGGTGCTGCTAACGAGGTCTATATTTAAACTGTGGTTCTAAAAATGGCTTTGTGGGGCACTGTGTTTGTTAGGTCTTGACAATTTCCGGATCCAATCTGATCACTTTACAAGGCCTTTTCTCCACCTCCTGTCCGTGCAAACTCACTCTGGAATCAGAAAACCAAGCTGCGTTCTGTGGTTTTTCTGTCATCTATAATAACCCCAAACAATTGCTGTGTGAACATATATCATTTTTTTTTATTAAGGTCAATGTCAGGATGACTCATAGAGCAGGCAGTATAGCCTAATGGAGAGGAGACTGACTGGGACTCAGGAGACCTAGCTTCTATTCCCAGCTGTACCACTGACCTGCTGAGTAAAAGTCATTTCCCCTCCCTGTGCCTCAGTTTCCCTGTCAGTCAAACAGGGATGATGACACTGATCTGCTGAAGGAAAGTCCTATATAAGAGCTAGATATTACCACTCTCAGTTACAGGATATTGTTTAAGAAAACTGGCCGCATTAGTGCCGTTCGCCACAGTGAGCGTCTCTGCACCAAGCCTCAAAGTGTCTAAGTCTCAAGCAGGTGGTTCCTTTGTGTCTTGGGGAACCCCCTTGGCAAAGACTGTTTCCTGGGAAGTGGAGATCAGGGGCTAACTCAGCCAAATGCCCCCTTGTGGGGGACTGTTCTTGAGAAGATATTTCTTAGTATGCCTCATCAGGTTGGTGTTCTGTAACTTTCAAATCCAAGAGCCACACTGAGAATGCCAGCTCAGGGCAACCTGCAAGGAATGGGGCAGACAATCTCCAAAACTAGTGGTTTATTCTATAATTAGATTCACCGAGCCAGTGACCAAACAGTTTCTGTAATACCACACTGGTTAACCAGCAGTCAAATACAGTCCCTGACCACTGCAATCCAGCCTTTGGCTCCCGTCTGGACATCCAGGTCTAATATAGTGAGGGGTTATTGAAAATCTTATTTACCATATTTAAAGTTCTACCAGTTTCAAAGGACGGGACACATTGCCCACCAGTGCAATGAATATTTCAAATCTTACCCAAATACCTGCTTACAGCCAATCCTTATTAACTAAATCTAAGACTTATTAGTAAAAGGAAAATGAAGAGGTTATAAATGGTTAAGAGATCTCCATTCAGTGGGTCTTTTCTCAGACAATACATTAAGCAATAGCCATTCAAATTACTGAAACAGTTCACAGGTAGTTTACCATGTGGAATTACACGTTTCAAAGAGAAACGAGGACAATGTTATTATTACGCCACAAATCCCGGCTAAATGATAATATCCCCTTTTGATCTCTCAATCCATAGAATATAATAATGAAGCATTGTGAGACGGGAACAGGATTTTAGCATTTCAAACTAATTAAATCACATTGTTAAATTCTAACAAGATGCATGTAAACATAGACACATACACTTAGCATCTACTCTTAATTCTCTAGTAATTCAGGCAAACGTTGAAGATTCGAGTCTACTTTACATGGCTTTGATAACTATCTACAAGGAATGGCCCTCTTTACCATTTCAATATCCTGTTGATATGTGCTTGTTGATTATTTGTCCTGCTCAGGGTTACAGAGGGGAAAGGACCCAGAACGTTTTAAGGTAGAGCTCCCTGAAACTCAAGAAATCTGGGGCTCCGTCTTGCAAATACTGCATCATATGTGCCACTTTATGAAGTCCTACTGAGTTCAATGGGGCTAGCCACATGGGTAAAGCTATTTGAAAGGCATAAGAATTTGAAAGATCAAGCCGCAGGTTTGCAAGGTTTCAGTCCTTACTTGTTCTGAATTGCCCTCCCAGTTATACTGAAGCTTCTCCCAGCTTGGCGCCTCTAGTTTCAATCCATCTGGAATATGAACCTTTTCACTTCCACATTGAGTTTCAGGTGAAGAAGATCCCATGTGTTTAAAGCAAAACTTAGTCAAAACTAGAGGTGACCCTGCACCTATCCTTAATATCTGAACATCCTAATTTTGCGAGTCTGTGAAACATAGAGTTGCCAGCCCCCCAGGATTGTCCTGGAGTCTCCAGGAACTAAAAATTAATAGTCAGTTAAATATTAGGTTGTGTGATGAAACCTCAAGGAATACATCCAACCACAATTGGCAACCCCAGTGAAATGTGGATCTGAATTTTGCACATTTGTATGGTTTTTAGTAAACATGGTTTGAAACTGAAAGTTTTCCATGTTTTTTTGTCCCAACTATAAACCTTTACAAGTCAGCCTGGGTTCACTTGGAACTGGTGATGAGCCTCTGGAAGCATGAGAGACTTTTTTGACAAGTTTAGACTAAGTTTTGAGTTTGTAATGAAGCCAGAAATTAAATGAGCGCTGTGTGGTTTTGTAATGTAAATTTCACACAGTTGTGTTATGAGAAGCTGATTACGTTGTTGTCAGACAGGAAGACAAATACAACCAAATGTGTTTGTCTGTGTGTGTGTGTAATAAAACAATCTCCTCATGATTCACGTCTAATTCTGAATTGAATCAGATTATGAACTAGTGACACATTTTTCTATCCATCCTGAAGCTATATATGAAGTTCTGACTGTATTGCTTCCATGATCTTAACCATCAACCAACCCCCAAACCCCTAAAAAAGTCCAAATTCCATTAAAGGTTGGAATAACGACCAGAGACAAAGGTGGAAACCACATTACCGAAAAAGCAAAAGCAAAATGTTTCTTCTCTAAATGCAGGGGGAAGAGGGGTTTAAACCAGTCTTGGTGGTTTTGTCCTCTGAAAACACTCATCTGAATTCACAGCTACCCAAAGAGAAAGCTACCAGCAAATCTTATGTGATTGGAGCTACAGAAGCCTGTCTGTGAGCAAAGTAATACTTAAAATGTGATTGCTATACCTGCTAGTAACCAAAGAGGACTTCTGGAGAAATTAATTTCCTTGGATATATCTGAATCCAATTACACAAATCTTGGAGCCCCAGCCTATACGTTATCCAGTATTCTAGCATGCAAAATGGCATGAAGCACATTGTTTTCCAAAAACAGTCTCTCTCCTTTCCATCTATCACTTAAACAGTGAAAAGTTAAATAAATTCCACCTTGCTTGGTTTTCTTTATTTATTCACCTAAGACACAGGAGTAAGTTTGACATGGCTGAGCATGTTTGCAGGCTTAAGAAAAATAAAAATGTACTAATCCAGTTTATCAGTTTTTCTGTCTGATGCCACCAGGAGTATGCAGAGATGTAAGTTTGCCCTGCAGTTCTGTTCTGACTGAAGCAGCATCTCCTGAAATGTAAATGTTATCTTAAGGTCATATGCTGATGAAAACTAGTGTTTTGCCAAACTTTAATTTCTTGGTCATTGGACAAACCGGCTGCTATGCAGCTATATGGCACAAAGAAAGCCATTAAAGATGGATAAGCTACATGTTTGATTTGCATATATTATACCACTTCCAAAGAAAACAAGTCACAGGGACTATTATTTATACAGTTAAATCAGATAAAATAAGCAACCTCTCACTAATATATATGGTACTTTCCTGCTAAGTAAAATTGCTATTCTCCATCGTGTGTGTGTGCTTTTGTGTGCACACACGCTAAAGGACCAAAGGAAATATTTTTAATGCCATGTTTCACTAATTTGCAGAAATCATGGCTGTAGAATATTATTGAGGAACATACATGATTCAGAGGGAAACAGATTACACACCTGTATGAACTGTGTAACAACAGCATCTGCAGCTACTGTGCATTAGCTAAGATACACATTACAAATCTTATCAAATTAACACCTGGAGTCAGTTGATATATTATTGCATAATCTCCTGATTTTCTATCATTTTTGTCCTCTCTAGCATATCTAGCATTGATCACTGTCAGAAGCGTGATATTAGTAGATGTCTTCTGTTGTGACAATGCCTAGGTGTACGTGTGAGGAGGCTGAGGTATTCTTGTTTGAGAAACATTGCTATGGCAGGCGTCGCTAGGTGGCACTGTTACACGTAAAGAACAGGAGTACTTGTGGCACCTTAGAGACTAACACATTTATTTGAGCGTAAGCTTTCGTGGGCTACAGCCCACTTCATCAGATGCATAGAATGGAAAATATAGTAATGAGATATATACGGAACGTGAAAAGATGGAAATAGCCATATCAACTCTAAGAGGCTAATTAATTAAGATGAGCAGGAGAAAAAAACGTTTGTAGTGATAATCAAGATGGCCCATTTCAGACAGTTGACAAGAGGTGTCAGGATACTTAACATGGGAAATAGATTCAATCTGTGTAATGACTCAGCCATTCCCAGTCTCTCTTCCAACCCAAGTTAATGGCATCTAGTTTGCATGTTAATTCAAATTCAGCAGTTTCTCACTGGAGTCTGTTTTTGAAGCTTTTTTGTTGCAAAATTGCCACCTTTAAGTCTGTTACTGAGTGACCAGAGAGGTTGAAGTGTTCTCCTACTGGTTTTTGAATGTTATGATTCCTGATGTCAGATTTGTGTCCGTTTATTCTTTTGCATAGAGACTGTCCGGATTGGCCAATGTACATGGCAGAGGGGCATTGCTGGCACATGATGGCATATATCACGTTGGTAAATGTGCAGGTGAACGAGCCCCTGATTGTGTGGCTGATGTGATTAGGTCCTATGATGGCGTCATTGCGTTGGCATCGGGCTTTGTTGCAAGGATAGATTCCTGGGTTTGTGTTTTTGTTGTGTGGTTGCTGGTGAGTATTTACTTCAGGTTGGGGGGCTGTCTGTAAGCGAGGATAGTCGCATAGTTACACATAGTCTTCCAAGTTGATTTTCTTAGCACTTGGGGAAGTTTAGACTCTGAGAAAGATATGTGGTGGGGTGGTGATATTCTAGGTTATGCAAAGTAATGTACAAGACAGCATCAGGAGAGAGGGAACTCTATGAGCAACAGGAGAGTTTGCTTTCTGCTTTGGGCTCTGATTGGAGTCAATTTTGGAGACAGAGTTGCTCTCTGGGAATAAGACTTTCTTGGTGCTGGGCTGAGATGTCTGGAAGAAGGGATTGCCCTGCATACTGTTTGACCATCTCGGTTCAGGACTGGTGTATATGTGTAAACAAAGCAAGTTAGACTTAGAATAAACCAAGATAACCGATTTCTCCTCTACTTTGGTTATCAGGGATCACTCAGTGCTTGCACGTGGTCTGTCTTATTGTGTGTCTGGGTGCCAATTGGCTGTGCACCTCAAGAGCTGCAGAGTTTGACAAGCAGACTCTGTCTGGTAGCTTACCGTTAAAGGGACAGTCCCCAATACCACAGCAAGGCCCCGGACATCTGCTATCCCTCAGTCAACAGGTGATAGTGCTGTGCGAAAGGGAATCCAGAGTTAGGAGAAGGCAATCATTTGCTCTTCTGCTGTCAGGCTAGTTTGCCATTTGAATTGCCATTTATAGAGGTCAACAGATGAATTTTGTAGGAAGCTGGCTGAATTTACATAATATGCACTATAAATTGGAACCAGGCTAGAGCTCAGGAGATCTTGATTCATTTCTTTTGTGACGTTGGGCAAGTCACTTTGGTGGGAGGGGATACCTTAGTGGTTTGAGCATTGGCCTGTTAAACCCAGGGTTGTGAGTTCAATCCTTGAGGGAGGCTATTCAGGGAACTATAATGAAAAATCTGTTTGGGGATTGGTCCTGTTTTGAGCAGGGGGTGGGACTGGATGACCTCCAGAGGTCTCTTCCAACCCTATGATTCTGTGCCTCACTTCTTCATCTGTAAAATGGGAGTAATGTACCTTTTTTTTTTTTTTTAACCTTGCCATTGCCTGTCCTGTCTGTTTAGATCAGGTCTTTATATCTCACCTATTGTACGCTCTTTGGGGCGGGGACTTCCTCTTTTTATACGTGTGTATATACAGTTCCTGGCACAACAGTGCCCAAATATCAGTCGGGACCTGTACTATAATAATAGTAGTAAAGTATTGCTGCTCATATTTGTCTGTAAGCTGAATATAATTCACATGCTGAGGTTTACTAGACTTTGACTCTGAATTTGCAGTACCCAGCAAAGTGCATGATCTGCACATATAATTCTGGTGAAATTTGTTAGTGCTTTTAAAAATAAATAAATAATGGGACCAGAATTCATTACTGAAGTCGAGTAAGAGTCCAAGTGGAAATTCAACAATAAAACACCTATATCATGTTATAGTAAGAGATCAATATTTGCAATAAAACTTGGTCTGATAGGAGATAGGGTAAAAATATTCTCTCCAGTTCCTAAAGTCCAGTTCACCAGTGACAAAAGCTGAGTGGAAAGGCAGTTCCCAAAGTGCCTGTAGCAACTTGCGCAACCTCAGCACACTTCACCAGGACCACGGCCCTTGCCCAGAGCTCAGGCATGCAAAGCCCAGAGCCCTTGCCCAGAGCTCAGGCATTATATGTGCAGATCATGCACTTTGCTGGGTACATTGTATAAGCTGGTCCTTCTCCTGATCTCTCCTTTGCTCAACCTCAGCACACTTCACCAGGACCACGGCCCTTGCCCAGAGCTCAGGCATGCAAAGGAGAGATCAGAAGGACCAGCTTATACAATGAGGCTTATGAACACATACGTTGTGCAGAGAGGCTTTATGTAGCTCTTCTTGTGCTCCCAGAACATCCATTAAAAGCTACTGGCATTTTGCGTGTCCAAGATGCGTGATACAGCACTCCCAATAATTGTCCATCTATCTCTAATTGCCCTGGCACTGTAGTATTTGGACTCCGATCACATTTATATTTATAGGATCTCATTTATATTTGTATGCTCTGGTCTCCTAGGCTAGATGGCTATAATTGAGATGATTGGACTCACAGTGGGTGATGTTTTGCCTAAGCTGGACTTTGAAGCCTTTGAGCTGAGGTACCCATGATCATCAGAACTGGCCTTTCTAACACTAAAAACAACTTGTAATGTTTGAATATTGGCATAAGTTGATGACAGCTGCAGAAGACATGGGAAGGGAAGGGGAGAGAAAGAGGGGAGCTGTACCATTCTGTCTAGACTTGGCAGAATGATTTTTTTTAAAAGAATTTTGACATATCAATGTTTATTTCAAAGCTTTTTCATTTTTATCAATTCAAATTCACAGTTTCAGGAAATTATTGGGGGTCAGATAATGAGGGAGGTCAGACTAATTATTTAATACCATGAGACACTGACATTCAAAAAGTTAAACTTTATAAACGTTAACAAACAAATTGACAAAATCATACATCAAAATATAAAAGGCAAATATCCTTAAATCAAACTCTACTAAGTTCTCAAGTAGCATTTTTCTTACTTCATTTATTATGGGTGGAAATATTTTTTTTGTCCATTTGTCTGTGTGTGGTGAAATCAACATTTATGCACCTTTACCTGCAAAAACTGAATCCTTCCAAGTCTAATTATGTGTTTGTTGTCAATAATGATGGTGCAGAAGATGCTGCAAAGACTAGAGAGCCAAGTTCAGAGCCTGTCTTTTGGGGGGATTTTTTTTTAACTACATAACTGGCAAAATAAATGCAACTGTTCTTTTGCTCCTGTTGACCTTGCAGAGCCAAGGCAGCAAAGAGGGAGTGAGCTGGATTCTATTTCTTGCCGTGTAACACCATTAGAATGGATTAATATATAGGCTAGTCAGTTGTGCCCGTGAAGCCCCACTGATACCAATGGGGGTGTCCCTGTGGTCCTAATTTGCAGAAAATGGGGTTTCACAGGTGCTACTGAGGATGTACTTTGAAGAAAAACATGTTGCACATCTGGCATTAAGGACAGACTTTGTCCCACAGAACTTCTAGTCCAGATGATGATGCATGAGCTAGAAAGACCCCAGATTTCTCTCTGATCCAAGGCAAGTATGCAAGTTCATTGAAAAGAGGCTCTTTTACTTGTAAACTGAGCGTGTTGGATACAGAAATCAGAGATGACCCACACAAAATCACACTCTATTTTTAGTCTTTCAGTGCTGAGCTGCACTGCATGGTTACCAAAGCAGTTTGCTCCTTTTATTCTGACCCAGCCATCGCAGCCTCCATGCAAAGACCTTTTCATAGGCCTCTTCCTGCTCCAGGTGGGCCCCCAGGTCAGGGATAACGCATGCTAAAATGCAAGAACCATTTTCCGTTGACTCTAAGCCCTTCACCAGAACATATATTTGCTAGGTCCCTAGCACACAGCAGACCCTGTCAAGTGCCCATCCCAAAGGTCTGGCAATGGATCCCTGTTGTCTAACACTGTAGAGCTAGACACATTAGACACGTTCAGAAATGATTTGGTCTGACATCTGTACTACCTCCCATGGTGCTGGTGATTTTATATGCTTAGCTACTGGGTGTGGCAAATTATTTGATGTTAGGGGTGAGCTAATCCTACAGGGCCTATTTTCAGAAGACGGCTGCACATCTGGCCTCACAAAACATGTACTTTACATACGCAGTTGCACACTTTCCGCACATACTTAATGTCCTTGCATGTTAGTTCCCCTCAGTTTACTGTGAGGCTTAGGTCACATTTGGAAAGCATTTTGAGGCCATCTGATAAGAACTGAGGAAGAGAAAAGTGCTGTCATCAGTGGTGAAAATGACTCAGCCCTTTCAAGGATCCCATCCTCGTCTCTGGAAGACTCCATTATAAACCCATATCTTTATACTTGACCTGTTTCTCTCTTTGACATGGATTCTATACCCAGAGCAGTCTTTGATACAAGGATTTCCTTTCCACTTGACTATTTCAGTGCATGCACAACTTTGCTTTCATAACTAGGTTCATTTCAGCCTTCAAGTCATTTAAGAGTGTCATCAGCAGCTCGAATGTAGCACTCCGGCCTCTGAGCCAATAACAATGTGCTCAACGGCCCCAGAGTGGGTCTTGTGCTCTGATGTTCTGGATTCTCACCCTCAAGGGAATATATTACCAGCTACACTAGCAGAATATTTTTCCTCTCCCATTAATAATTGTCTTGGGAAGGGATAATTAAAACAGGTTTGGAGGCTATGAGGGACCTCTGTCCCATTTCCCGCCCCCCCACGCCACTTTTGGAGCTGAATGAGAACTTATATTCATATTTTCAGAGAACTTCTGAAGGTTTTTACACCCTTATGTTCTTGTTGTCATTAAGTAAGAATTAATTTTCTCTGTTTCTTTTTATTATATTGTATAGGGCAAACTATGATATGTGGTGCTGAAGTTGCACCAGTTTCATTTTATGAGACTGAGCAGGAACCTGGGAAATGTGGGTTCAATTCCCGATGCGATCACAAACTTCCCATGTGACATTGGCCTAATGATTTGACTTCTGTGTCTCTTATCTGTCAAATGGGGATATTTCCTTTTCTCTATTCTTTGTGTGTTTGTCTTAGACTGTATGTTCTCCAGGGCAGGGACTCTCTTATTATGTGTTTGTACTGTGTCTAAGACAATGCGGTTCATTTCAGTTCAACCAACTGTCTTTGTTGGGATCTCTAGGTGCTGCTATAATGCAAGCAGTAATAGTGACAACTGGCATCTAGTGCTATCACCTGACTTGTTCTTGAAAATGCTCAGCCAAGGTAGGAACCCTTTACTTCAACTGGAGAACACTTGACTCCAGTGAGTCATCTCCTTGGAACTGTCAGACTGCTCATGAATAGCTATGAATAAAAGGTCCATAATCTGCACTCGTGAGAGTCTCATTTTGCCCCAGTTATACCAGTATAAATGCTCCATCCTCTGTGACTTAGTGCCCTGTCTCCATTTGCGTATCCATTTGCGGGTTTCACAAACAGAAGGTTGCATGTGCATCCACAGAACTTGCCCTTCTGGGACCCAAATTTCAGTATAAAATGACCTTTAAAAGATATCCTTCAATTCTGAATTTTAAAAGTATTTTCCACTGCTTCGTTTATTAATGCATCTCCCATTTTTCAAAACCCAGTATTTTTTAACTAAACCTTATATTATTCATAAGCTGTTTTTTATTCCTGTTTGAGCTGCTAGAAATCATAGATCAGTTCCTAAACGACAGTGTCTTTATTATGAACACATAAATCATGCATGGAAAGGCCCTGACAGTTGATGATGTAAACTATCAGGAAGCAAAGCCCCCAAGCAGTGTAAAAAATGTATGTCACAAGCAAAGAAGTATGTCATCTCTCTCTTTCTTTTCTTATGGGTATTCTTGTCTTATCGTTATCAGGGAAGATTTTTTATTTTATTTTTTTGCCCTTGTTTCCTTTATTTAAATGTTGTTAGCACCAAGATAATTTGCAGTGGTGTTTCAAAAAAAAACAAGCGGAGCACAGCGTTCCACATTCGTGTGCACGCTCAAGAATGAGTATGTTATTTACACTACTCTGGCTTAAATAGCAGCTTCGTTGTGACCCCCCCTTTGACCTCACTTATACCGATGAAAATCAGAAATAACTCAATGTCAGTGGAGTTTAGCTGGCACAAGACTAGTGTAAATGAGATCAGAATCAAACTCATTCTTTTTATAATGCCACTGAGAAGTACATACTTGAGTCTGACTTTTTTTGTTTTTGAAAAATACTTGACTTTTCATAAAAAATTGGAAAACCAAAATGTTTCAATATTGAACCACCAAAAATCAAGAAATATCAGCCAAAAACTGATTGGGGGGGGGACAAATCCCCAAAAGCGGGAGGGGGACCAGTTGCTGGCAAAAAATGTTCAGTTCTTCAATAAAAAAAATTTTTGAGGAAAGCAGCCACTCGGTGAGTATTCAGTTAGTCAAAAAAACAAGTTTCTGTTGGTGGGGGACGGTCATTTTAATGGATCCTTTGTGTCCAGGCCTATTGCATGACAGAGAAGAAATGAGAACATCAGTAATGAGATATTAACCTATGACTCTTTGCTTAGCATACAGAGTGAGGATAAAAGGAGAATGTCTGAATTTGGCCTAAAGAAAAGTTACCAGTTTTGCTAAACTGCTTTCTTGTGCTATGTAATACACCAATTTTTTGTGGGGGGTGGGATAGCTCAGTGGTTTGAGCATTGGCCTGCTAAAACCAGGGTTGTGAGTTCAGTCCTTGAGGGGGTTACCTAAGGATCTGGGGCAAAAATCAGTACTTGGTCCTGCTAGTGAAGGTAGAGGGCTGGACTCGATGACCTTTCAAAGTCCCTTCTAGTTCTAGGAGATAGGTATATTATCATTTTCAAAAACAAGTGCCTAAAATTAGGCTCCAAAGGTAATATATAGGCAGTTAAATAAATGCTGAGGACCCAGCAGCTCCACAGATGTCTAGATTTGTGTACATGCTTACTAAAGTTGTGCGAGCAAAACAACTTAATTGCCATACCTGCCTGCAGTTCCAATAACTACATGGGGCAAAACTAGGTTCACAAACAAATGCATAACAAATGCATGCATACTTCAAGTGAACAAGAGATGTTTGAGTGTTCAGGACTCCTGAAAGCCAGGTCACTTATTTAGGTGTCTAGATATAGACTGAGGAGCCTAACTGTAAGAGTCAGCCACTTTCCATGCACTCCATCATGGCCTAAAGTCATGCTACAGGCAACCTGCCTCAGTTTTTCCTCTGGGATTATTCAGTAAACTCAGAACACTTTTGTCCATTCCCATCCTTTCTTGGGTTCTGCTTTGTCAAATTGACAAATGTTCAAAATTAAGTTGAAGTCCATCCATTCCCCCCAGGCCTTTCCTGCCCGTTGTCTCACTCCTTAAGTTTCAGGTTTCTCTGCTGGAACCTACTTTCTGCCAGAAGCCTTTGTACACCCTGAAAACTCTCTCTGTGAGGTGCTTCCTGATTTAGCCAGCCACTCCCAACCCTGTCTATCTGGGGCAACTCCCCAGGCCTCATTGTATCCCTTGCAGGAGCTTTCTCACTCTCTAAAATCTCTCTGCAATTTCCTGAGTAATCTCCCTCTCTATATCTTTCTGCTATTTTTTATATGGAAACAGCTGATCTCTCCCAGGTGTGCCTCTTTAGGAATGAGGGTTGCCTAGCCCCAAGCCCACCAGCCTTTAATAGATGAGTTGTCCTGTTATTTTAGGCACCCATTCTTGAAAACCTCTATTTTTTGGTGATTATATGGAAGTCTCTGCTAGGATATCAAGAACAAACTGAAGCCTGGCCAAATTCCAGTGTGGTCATTTTGTTTCTCTTCTGTAGTTTCAGCTGACTAAGAGCATCATAAGCTGTTTATGCAGCATTGCTGTGGCCTGTTAAACAGCTGTCCCGTTCCGTCTCAGAGATGGCAGCATCTGAGTGGAGGACGATGGTATACTTGGTATGGTGTCTTGATGGTATAGTTTGTGATGTGTTTTCAGATCCTGAAAGGTGCTAAGTTATTGTCCTTGTTGGCTACATCTATACTGCTGCTGGGAGTGTGCTTTCCAGCGTGGATCAATGGCCACACGCTAGTTCTGCTCAACCTAGCCTGCTAAAAATAGCTGTTGACTATCCCATGCTATTTTTAGCGTGCTAGCTCGAGTCTGTCCACCTGTGCTGGGATCAAATATGTATCCAAAGTCACACAAGAAGCATGTGTCACAGCTAGAAATCAAACACAGATGTTGTTATTCCCAGCCCAGTATCTCAACCTCACCATCTTCCATCCTCACTGTGGACCTGCTTCTGCCACAGCCACCTTCCGTGAGCTGATCTTCATGCACAACGCCCTGAGTCATGGCCTTTTTTCAGGTCCACCACTATGTTATGCTTAGTGAGCTAAAACAATTCATTTACTGTAATTCATGTATCCACAAAGGAAAAAGCTCTTTCTTCTGTTGTCATTGTCTGCCATCAATCTTGCTGAGTCCCTGTGTCATCGTATTAATGATTTCTCCTCCCTACTGTTTTGTTACCAATTATGTCATGTCTAATATTAATCAATTGTAAGCTCCTTGGGGCACCTTCTTTTGGCTTTGGGAGGTGCCTAATACATCGTTGGGTACCATTAGAAAGGATTAATAATAATGAAAACTTGGGCACACAACTGAAAACGATATGGGCAGAGCTGCATCAATCTGGGGCGTGAAAAAGCACACCCCATCTGATATAGTTGTGCCAATGGATGCGTGCCTCCATCAGGTAAGCTAATATTGTTCAGGAAAGTGGTGTTTCTGCACTGACTGAAAAAACCCTTCTATTGGTGTTGGCTTCATCTACATAATGGGGATATGCCAATATAGCCATTCCACTATAGTCTTAATAGGCTGATGTGAGTCCACATTATAAAAGGGGCAGTTGGGTAGCCTGGAAGGGGCATGAAAAGAAAGAGGCTTTATCATTCTGTATGGCAGAGTAGCCGTCAAAATTCAAGTTTTACCCTCTTGCTAATACTAATGGCTGGGAATTCAGATCAAAATGTGTTCAAGGGGGAAGTTGAAAGTGGAATCTCCATGTGTACCAGTTTCTTCTCTCCTCCTTCCGAAAGACAACTGTGGATTCTTTTTCATTAATCATTTTGCTTCATCTCATCTACCGTGTTGATTTACAAGACAAAGGCAGGTTAAATGCCAAATCAAATGTTGCAGCTCAACTAGTAAGGTAATTAGTATCTGATATGTAAAGAGGAAGAATCCCAAGAAGCAACACTAAAAGCACGTGCGTGTGATTCGTGACAATATTAATGGGAAGTCTCAATCCAGTGAGAATCAGCCACGCTTGCATTTTGCTCTTTCTTTCTTGCATTCTGTGAAATTTCTCCTAGGAATGCCCTTTATCAGGAGATTTCACACTGATGAAAGAGTTGAAGCAAAGAGGAAAGAAAAAGCAACTTAAAGAGATAAGCTGTTATCTGTTTTTAGTTGGGTTGGATTTGCTGCTAGGCGGAGGTGAATGGCATCTGAACAAGAAGTGTAAAAGCTTGCAATGCTAGAAAAGTTTCTAGACGTGCATCACTGCCAAATACCCCAGACGGCACATCACTCCACATTTGAGAGTTGCTGTTAGACAAATCCAGCTATATTTCATTTTGCATCTCTAAGGCTTATCATGGTTTGGTTTTTGGATTCAAGGGACTGGTCAGGCATCCATTAAAATTAATGGGAAGATTTTCATTAACTTCAATGGGTGCTGGTCCCAGCCCCAAGTCTGGACAGACATGGGCTAAAGCAACAACATTTGAATTCAGATTCTGATTTTGAACTCCCCAGAGTTTGAGGATGTTCAGAGTTGAGGTTTTGGTTTAGCCTATTATAAAGATAGACAGCCCTTTGGAAAATAAGGATCCAGGTTTGGACTTCTAATAACTTGAACATACAGGGAAGATTGAATCCAGGGTTTTGGTTCAGCTCATCCCAGTTGAAGAACGGAAATATTTGATGCACTTTTTATGATGCATTAGCAGAAAAATATGGGGGGAGAGATGGAATTCTAAAACTGATGGATAGTATCTTTACAATTCAGTATGCACTGCCCAAAGTACCTATGGAAATCTGAGCATCTTCCTATGCTTAGATTAGAGGAGATGGCAGTACCTCAGCCACCCTGGAGCAACAAATGTTGAATTTTTAATATGTCTTACTTTTGAACGGCTCAGACCATCTTTGTTCTGATTGACTGGCTGATGGATACTCCTTCCCTTGGAATTATCTCCCTGTGAAAGCACATGATGTGGTTACTGTGTGTAATCTCTTAATTAATTTATGAGGCCACAGTCTTTAGAAGTAACCATGATAATAACAACAACTCTTACCAGATGATAGAGTTCCCACTGTGGACAAAGAATATACATAGTTAACATCTCCATTTATGCCCATCTAAGTATCTCACTTTAGGTTGATTGTGTTATTAGTCAAACAAACACTTCACCTAAGCTTGGCTGTTCCTAAAGGTTTTCCTGTAAGACCTCTCATCCCAAACCCTAACTCCCTTTGCCACTAATCGAGGTTCTTACTCCTCCTATCCTGGTTGGGAGCTAACTGAACCCACCTGCACGGATGAGTTAGCAGTAACTGCACTGCACTTTTATGAAGCCCCTAACAACATAGTGACTAGATAGATATGACTCACCTAATTATGCAGGTTCCTAGAGTCTGCCAATCTGTTACATAGCTATAAATCTCTTTAGGCTGGCATTAATGCAGGGAGTATTTATCACTGTGCTGTGATTCATGGATTTTAAGGTCAGAAGAGACCATTATGATCATCTAGTTTGACTTCCTGCGTGACACAGGCCAGGCTACATTTCACTCAGCAGTTCCTGCATCTAGCCCAACAACTTCATGTGATGCAGATGTAATATAGTTACTACGCGAGAGAAGTGTCAGATTGATAGAAAGTCTCTCTTCGTCCACGCAGTAGGTACAGCTCAAGCTTTTCCCCAACACTGCTCCTTGATCCTCTTACCCAATGGTAACAACATTTGGTCACTGCCAACCAGTTGTGCCTTTGAACCAGAGAAAGTCTCTGTCTCCCTTAATTAATCATCTGAGCCATTAAGTTCCCATCTCCGTATTTTTTTTTCTTATGCACTTTGTAGTGTCCTATGTTGTGCCATTTCATAGGGAGGAAGATCAGTCCATAAAAGTGATTCCAAAGTTGCTTGAAATGTAGGAGTTGCTTTTACCACAGCTCTTCTGTCTTTAAATATCTTATGTTGAAACTCAATAAATGCTGAGGCAGCTTGAACCACATTCCACGCAAGCTGGAAAGGAGCTCAGCTGCTGGGGCTTTACAGAGGTCCTCTTCTGAGAGAATTA
This sequence comes from Chelonoidis abingdonii, assembly GCF_003597395.2. Lineage (NCBI taxonomy): Eukaryota > Metazoa > Chordata > Testudines > Testudinidae > Chelonoidis > Chelonoidis abingdonii. The sequence goes on from NC_133774.1 coordinate 12,740,299, forward strand.
ATTCCTCAGGTCAGCCTGGCCCTTCACACTCTTTTCATCTCCTCAACACCCTGAGTTCTGCTTGGCCCTAAGATACTTTGCCTATCCCACCGGTGAAGTTCCTATTCAAAAAAACATTGCTCCTGTCACTCAATACGGGGACTGGGCTGCCTTTTATGAGTATTTGTAACCTGACAGGATCCCTTTAAATAATGGGTCACATTCACTGGAGCACTGCTTAGGTGACACCAAAAAGTTGTAAACCCAGGTTCACTTGCCGGCTAACTCAAGTTTGTAGCTGCTTTGAATCAGCGGAATGGCCCAAAGTAGCCGAAACGTATTGGTCAACCTGGTCTTAAATATGTATGCGTAATCTCCTTATATGGTGATATGTGTAATTATGAATCTGTGAGGCCATTATTTTGTGCACTGCACCTTTATATTTCCAAGCACTCTTGCGTGCAGAGAAAGCAACCACGTTATAGAGAAGACGCATACTGTCCTCTGTCAAGATGTTATTTTTATGTTACTATTTCCCTGAGTCTATACAAGTTATTGTAGGCTGACAGCGTGTGCTTGCTGTATGTGTGTGGAAGAATAGAACATTTTGCTTTGTCAAAAATAGCACCTCTGTGTATGAAAACCAAACCAATTTGAAAAGTCATGTTTCCTTTTCGTCCTTTATGTGGTTGGCTTACATTTTGCCTCTGGCCCATCTTGGATAATGAAAGCTGGGCTGATCAGTTTGATACTCTAGCTCTCAGATCCGTCACTTCCTGACTCATTCATTTGGAGCATGTGACGAAGACTCCAGTCTGGCCTCTCCACGTACGCTGTAAGAAAGCGTCTCTCCTCTCTGCAATTCTTCACCATTCAGCAAACTTCTGCACAATGGATGATGCCAGCAGCATTTAGCCTTAAGGTAGCCAGGCCAGTCCTGTAGTACTGTGTGCACTCTGGCCAGGATGGGCCAGGAATGGGACACTTCTCATTGAAGTTCAGCCACTTTGGAAGCACTGCAAGGCAAACGTTAAAGGCAAATGTTGCCAAGTTTCACAGGCAGCTGGGTGGCTTTAAGCTGGCTTTAAATCAGAAACAATAAGTGAAAGTGAACTGTAAAAGGGAGGGACGTAAACTACAACCTCATACCGAGATGGATATTATCCACGAGTCAGCTCAATCCAGCCTGTGGCAGTGAAATGGAGGATTTGCAAAAAAAAAAAAAAGAGGGGGGGCGAGCAGAAGCTCAGTTCTTCAGTCCTCGCATGGCATTTTATGACGTATACAGTCTCTTTCTCCCAAGTTGTTTAACCTTGGCTATCCGTAGTACAAAACAAGCAACATAAATGCTGTATTGGAGCCTCAGCCCATAATCCTCTCTTTCCTTGGTCAGCCTCTCTGGTGCTCTTCACTCTAAATCAAAAACCAGTCATGGAGTGCTGCTTTGAACCCCTAGGCATGCCCCACTCCTCACTTCTCTCCATGTCTCCCTAGCACATTAAAGAATCAAGCCTTCGGCTTGCCATGCATAGCTGTGTGGAGTGCTGAAAAACAACCACCATCAAATGGAGAGAGTGAACCTGCTGCAGAGATCTCATTTGGAATATTAACAATAATGACTTTATACAGCACCTACCAGCCAAATATATCCCCGAGCACCTCACAATTTCATTGTACAAGCTGATGTGCTTCCAGCTTGTCACGGAGTCGGTGGGAACCACAAGTGTGTATTTGCGAGTAGCATTTGGGGGGTGGGAGGTGTAACAAAAAAAGAAAGAACACCCTAGAGAGAGAGACACATGGAGCAATTGTTTTATCTGCTGCTGAAGTGGCCACCCTCTCTAGGGTGAAATGCAGCAACTGTTTTAGCGTGCAACAGTTTAGAACTGGGAGTAAAGAACCCTGCATACAATAGAAAATGCAAGGAGAATTTTCGTAGATGGAATGCGTCCATCCACGCTGTGACTGGGCCAGAGCACTCTTGCGAGAAGTGCAAAGAGTTTCATCCCTGTGGAGCAGCTTGACTGCAGCTGTTCATTCTTTCTCCTCTGAGCTGTTTTTCCTATGAGCTCTGTCACAGATGAAGCAGGGTTGGCTGGGGTAGTTCTTAGATGGACTATGTTTAAGGAAATCTAAGGTGCCGCTGGGAGCTGTGTTGGTTATTCAGTCGATTATTCAGTATTGGTCCAATTCCTCGGCATGGCATTGTAACTGTATTACATCTAAGTAATATGTTCACTTTTTACGGTTGTATAACAAACATGGACTGGAACATCTGGCAACAGGACACTTGCCCAGTGGGCTAAGTTCTCTAGGCCCCAGAGCTGTTCCACTCACTCTTGTATGTACATTTCCAGACAGCATCCACCACGTGGTCAGCTGTTGACAGGCCCAGTGATCCCACTCCCACTCCTGAACTGTGAAGAAGGCCAAGTGAGATATCACAGCGCAAGCAGCTATCCTATATAGTAGATCTTGTAGCTGAGTAAGGAGAGACTGGCAATAGAAAAGATTCGTTGATACTGTAACAAGGTGGGGGGGTGTCACATGTATAGTGAGGTCTCATGTTAATGTGATGGAGTAGGGTATGGGGGGAAGAGTAAGGAGGCATGCACTGTGGAAGACAGGCATATGAATAAACAGGGAGTGTGGATGGTGGGTGGTTAAGACCAACCAACCAGATAGTGACGATGGGGAAGGAAAGAGAGTGTGCATAGTGGAAGACAGAAGAGATTTTAAAAGGTGGAGAGCAGATATGAGAAGAGAAAGAAAGAAGTGGGAGAAGGAGCAGGAGAAGACATGGATGGGAAAGAAATAAGAGACAAAAACAAAGGAGAATCAACTAGTAAAGGAAATCAGATTGAGCGAAAAGAGTCATGGGGTGGGGGATACAGCATGAGATCGGACAATGTAATAAAGGAAATCATTCAGTGAAGGCAGGATAGTGCAGAGAGAATAACAGAAGGAAATGCAGTGAGGGTTTTTTAATCTTCTAGTTTAATACCAAAAATGTTATAAAAAAATAACAAGCAATGCCATGTTATCTAAGCACATGATGGGACAGTTCCTTAGCCATTTTAAACCAGTATAGCTCCGTTAACATCAGGGGAGCTTTGCAGATTTACAGCAGCTGAGGAATTGGCTCAATAGGTGTATACATCATGGATGTAATTACAAGCCTGAACAGGTAAAGTGGTTTTCAGGATCAGGGCCAAAATCTCTCCAACTGGGCACTACTTAAAACATTAAATTCACATAGGAAAAACCATTCCTCAACAATCTGGGAAGATGCTGTTTCATGGGTCGGCAGCCTCTGGCATGCGGCTCACCAGGGAAAGCACACTGGCGGGCAGGGCCAGTTTGTTTAGCTGCCATGTCGTTCCAGGCCAATTGAGGGTGGTGGGAAGTGATAGCTAGCACATCCCTCAGCCTGCGCCGCTTCCCGCAGCCCCTATTGGCCTGGGACAGTGAACCGTGGCTAGTGGGAGCCATGATTGGCCGAACCTGCCAGTGCAGCAGGTAGACAAACTGGGTGCTTACCCTGGCGAGCCGCATGCCAGAGGTTGCCGACCCCTGTGCTATTTAAAGGTCTGATCATACCACTTGCATAGAGATCTGGGAGTAGTGTGCAGATCCTGGTGCTGGAGGCAGCTCTGGGGAAGCCTTGTGCCTTGGATGGAAGCAATACCTTAACAGCTGGTTGAATTTTTCAGAATTTAAATTTTTCAACAGATTTTTTTAGTTGAAATTTTGCTTTTGGACTGAAAAAAAATTGCTGATTTCCTACAACCTATAGAACTGATAGGAATTTTTCAACTAAAAAAAAATTAACTTTCAAAGATTTGAATGGTGGAAGTGTTGTGGGTTTTGGTTGTTGTTGTTGTTGTTTTTTAATATAATCAGTAATCATTTCTTTTTAATTAGGGATATTTTTAAAACCAGTTCTACTCTCCTGCTCTCTCTTGCGTCTTTTGGAAGCAGCTCAGCTGAGAGTAAGAACTAGGTTCACATTTTCACTGAAAACTTTAGTTCGAGTTCATTACATCAGTGTTTTTCTAAACTTTGACTAGTTGAGTTCCTCCTCCTGGAAAATGAAAACAAGCATGTTCACCCATTTAATCCCCATTATATGGCATTAAAGGATTATGTTTATTTTAGATTTTCATAATGTGATGCGTCCTCTTCTTCTTGACATTTCATGTATCATCATTGGTATCATATATATTGTGATTGCATCTACATAGAACAACATGCTTGACTTGATTGCCTAAGTGTCTTAACCATTCAATAGCTGAAGGAAGGGCAGCCCTTGTGCATGGGTGCAGCCTGCAAGTATGTGGCCTACATCTTCTAACTGGCTACATCAGCAAAGTGGGGAGTCCTGAAGGACTCACTTATAGACATTAGCAGCACATCAGAACAATCACGTCAGGTATGAAGTGAGCTTTACCCAAAGATGGCGTGGAAAGTCAAAACCAGGGAATGGATCGTCAGATATGTCATGGGATAGGCATTGGCTATCTCTGAAGCTTGTTCTTGCCATCTAGTATGCTGCCTGGAGGTGAAATCAAAGTTCCTTATGGGAATTGTTCTTTGAAATGAATGGGTAAGTTCATACCTTGGAGTTATTGGTTTTGGTATGTCTGCAAACCTAGGCAGATGTCATTTCATCCATTATACTCATGTCATGTTTTGAAGGTTATTTTCTGAACCATAAGAACTGAAAGCTGAGACTGCAGAACAAAGTTCTCTCTGTGCCCCTCAACTAGCTCTTCATATCTTGCTGAGGCACAGGTCCCACACTTTGGGGAATGCTCCGTTACTTAATGCTAGTTTTTAAATGCTTCTATGATGACCCTAGGGATGAAGCTGAAGCATTTCAAGCTGTATTAATGGAAGAGACTGCTGACCATATTGATCATAGCTGAAGCCTTATTAATCCATAAACTTTGCTTTTTGATAGTTCTACTTGAAATAGAAATTAAAATGTGAATAGCTTTTGAAAAGAGAAAATAAAGTCGTGGGAATCCATTCATCTTTAGGCTTTGTCTAGGCCAAGGAAATAGGTCATGTTTAAAAAGATGTAGGCTAACACCATTTTCAACCTAACTTTGCACCCAGTGTAGACACAATTTAACACTTTAAAAATGGGTTAGCTGGTTGCCACGGCCCTAGCCTCTCTCACTAGGGTCCACATATTTGTGGGAGCTCATCTTCACGAGCTAATCTTTTATTAAAAGCATGCTGTAGCTGTCTACAATACATTATAACAGCACCATTACAAGCAGTATATATTCAAATTAAATGGGACTTTATAGGCATGCCAAACCATAGAAGTATGGCCACCATATTGAGCACGACGGCACTTTTTGAAGTAAAAGACAATGGTACTTTGGAGCTTTGCCCTCACTTAACAAGCTCCCTGATTGCATCATTAGGAGGGATTTATGGAACTGATCTGATGAATTTACTGGAGAGAGGTGGAGATTTTAATTCCCAGTACAATATCTTTCTTTAATTTTCATTGAGTAGGCACTGTCTCTGGAGAAGAGCAAAATAGTTTGTCCTGTGTTTTAACAAACAAACAAAAAGCTAAAAAGGTTTTATTCTCCCCAGTCCATGAGAACTGAAGGGGAAATTACTGGTTTGGAAACATGCCCAATATTTCAGCCATTATTCCAGTTTTAGTTCTGTGTTTCCTTTTTCCGTTCTTAGAACTATTAACTTATTTTTTTTTCTACGTGCATTTTGGCAGCTGTGGCCTGGGACCTTATCAGACCTCACAGGTTAAGCATGGATAAACCTTGTCAAAATATAGATGGCCAATGCTATCGGAAAGTAGTATCAGTGATTCAATAGTTGGAACTTTTCCATCTCACTCAGTGTTGAACCAATACCATAGCATATGCTGCTAGTGGTGCCTTCTTTCAAATGCAGCAGAAGCCTGGAGTGCTGATTACTTGTAGTCTGTAAAGATTCCCTGAGTGTTTTTGCAAGATAGGTCGTGTTAATATGGATCTGAGCAAAGTACAGATAGGTAATTGTATGTTTCTTTAAGTTCTTTCTTTAGTTAAAGCTAACAGTGCTGGTCATGGTATAAAATTCTAGATAGAATAGAATAGGTTCAATGAAAGATAGTATTCTTCACTTTCTGTCCTAAACTGCCATGTAGTGCTGCCATGTGTTGTCAAACAATTGCAGTGTTCCATCCCCGAAACACATGATATAGTCCATGTACCTGTACGATTGCATTCTACCATGTGCCATGAAATTATGCATGGGTGGGGTGGAAATAGTGAGTTTTGACTTGTGGAGTTGCCTTTAGATTATTCAGATTATTATTGGAATGGAAAGAGCATTGTCCTGGCCTTCCAACTTGCAGGTGGTTCAGCTCTTCACAAGGACAAGAGCTTCTGCACAGAGACCCAGTGTCTCCTCACTGCTCCTTTGGCTCCGCCTTCCCCTTGGACTATCCCACCATGCAGCCTTTTCTGGAGATTGTACCAAAACGCTCCTTAAAGGGTGAAGATGAAGTCCACAGCAGTATGGCAGTGCAGTTGCTGAGGTGGCTGATGGATGTTGTGTCTTGATAATTAACATACCTTATCGGGTTTCTCATGCTTTGTCTTTGGTTCTTTCCTTTGATCTCCCTTCATGCACACTAACACTAAGAGTAGGGGTTGTTAGGCCTTCCAAGAGAAGTATATTTTGAGGAGAGGGAGGAAACATTGTAGGTTGGGCCAGAAGGGATTGTAGGGAAGGAGGCCCAGAGATGAAGGTTGATTAGCTATGCAGCTTTCCTGGAGTGGAGGGGAAAGACGAGGACAATAAGGTAGGAAGAGGCTGCAATTTGTAAGGCTCTGAAAGCTAGGAGAAGGACTGTAATTTTGGGGTAGACTGAAGAAGTCTAAGGTAGATATCGGGAAGGAGAAAAATATGTTGCTTGCCCTTACAGAGATGATGCTCTAGATATGAAGTCAATGAGTAGTTTAAATTGACCTTATGGCTACAATGCTGGGAAACCTAGTTGTAAAACTTAGTGAAGTGCGTATTTCAAGTAAATTTGTAATGAACCAGTTTAAATACTGCTGACTATTAGATTGTACATTTGCAGAAGGGTTTAATCCCATATCAATATCTTACCTTGCCATAATGAGGGGCTTTTCCTCAATGGCTCTCACCAATTAGCAATGTCTTTTTATTATTGGGGTCATGCAGAAAGTACAGAACCGCAGAATGAATACCATGCTACATGGCAGCTTGGCTGTGCATTAAGCCGATTATTAATCAAGCTCCTAACAAGTCTGCTAGCCCTATTCTTTCCAGTAGGCCGAACATCCATCAATGAAGACACTGTCTTCAGTGTCAAGCTTGCAACTGCAACTGTAATACTTACGAGATAGATTGAAAAAAGGCAGTGCTCAAGTGTATAGAAAGATGAATGTTTATCTAGGGTCCATTTTTTTTTGTAAAGGTAATGCAGAGGGGAAATTGGTATATGGGTCCTTTCTGTTGGTTTTCCCTCACTTGCAGCCCAGTGCCTTTTATATATTGCCTTACACCTGGGGAGGTATCCTCTCTTTCCTCCTTTGAATCCATCCGTAAATAATCTAGGCAAAATATTCAACTGATGTTCATTTTTGTAGCTCCCTTGACTTCAAAGGGGCTACGCTGATTGACACCGGCCGCAGAACTGGCCCTTATTTTGTCAAACACAAGCGACATCACAATAACCATATTCGTGATCTAGATTCTTTGTGAATAAAGCTATGCTAAGAGCAAAATTATTTTCCCTTCTTGGGGCTAGGGTCACAAGGGGTACTTGGGTATTGCAGCAACTAACTTTTAGGAGTCTGGCCCCCTGGTAGAATCCACAGCCCCGGTTAGGCACCCAGGCTCCCAATACAACACACAAGGACAGTTAGGCATCTAAGAAAGGGATTCGCTGAACCCAGTAACCCAAGAAAAGGGGCAGGGCTTAGGATCCAAGCTGAAGGGAAGGGCCTATCTCCATTTGGGATTCACAGCTGTGAACCCTCTCCTGGAGTTACTCACTGAAGCCAGATCAGTCCTTTCTCATGGAAAAACTGAGGAGGTGGTGATGTCAGTGGGGGCAGTCCCCTTATAGCCATCTTCTCTTCGCCTGCCTTTGAGCATGTCTGCTGGATCAGCACAACAAGCGAGGGAGATGGAGGAATGCTTTGTTTGTGAATCCCACCAAAGCTTTGGCAACCAGCAGCTCAGTCATGTCAGCATGTAGGCTTCTTTGCATATGCCCACTGGGAGGAACTAAAGCACCTACAAGGTTAGGCAGCAGCTAAGCAGTAGCTTTGTGAATGCCAGTGGCACCTAATTGCCCCTTTAAACGCTTGAGTGCCCCTTGCGAATCCAGACTTTGCTGTTCTCTACCCTCATGTCCTGCTCCCCTTACTCTATTGTCATTGTTATTTACCTTCTTTCGATCATAAGCTACTCGAGGCAAGCACCTTGTTTTGTGCCATGTACTCTAATGGCAAGTTTGTAATGTGTATTGTGTATATGTATTCAAGGAGATGCAGAAATAGAGTAAACAGTTCCTGCGACCCTGTAAAATGCCTCACAGATAGTTCTTGAGGGCAGAGCAAAAATGTAGACAAGGTCCAGTGTGTCTAACACCAGGCTGAAGTTACACTGGTGTAAATGCCTCTGTGAGTTTTACCCTGCACAGAGATCCATCACTGTTTGTGGGGGATGCAAAGTTCCTTCCTAGTAAATTCACGACTCCACAAAGCAGATCATTTTTCACTTAAATCAGTTTTGAAATCCCCTCCGCCGTTCTCTGCCTTATTATAAACAAAATATTTTCCTAGTAGTTATATATAAAACCCGTGATAGCTCATTGCGGTAGAAGATAATGATCTACACGCAAAGAGACAGACACATTTATAGGAAAGTGGAGATAACAAAGAGGCTGTGTTACAGGTCAGTGCAGGGACAATGAGGAGAAAATAAACTATCCCATATGAAGTTATAAAAGACACAGCACATTCCTGTGGCTGAAGTGCTGTGCTCTGCCATCTTAAGAACTGGGCGCCTTCTTTTTCTTTATTCATCTATCTTCTTTCACTGAAGACCTGTTTGCATCACTGACTCCCTTTAGAATAGCAGGGCAGTAACTGTGTTACTGTAAATGTCTAAGTGATAGTCCTGGAGTCTTAAAGTTCTCCCTGAGCTACTCTGCAAGGTAAATTCCACCGACTATCACTGGGTTCCTGTTAAATAAAAACCTTAGCCTTCCTGCAGGACCAGGGAATGTGTTTGTAAAAGTTATCTTTAAGGGCACTAGGGTTGATAGGTCTTGAAGGGTCATAGGCCAGTCTCCCAACCCCACTCTACCTTACAGGTCCCCTGCCACTCTGGTTGTTATTACTGTTAGCCATCATTCATTATTATCTGGTTGGTTATTAAAATGATTATCAATGATATTTTTGATATCAGTCATTCTCCCTGTTCTTCAGATTAGCTACTAGATGATTAATCTATACCAAGGATATCTTGTAGTGTTCAAAGTTTTTGTTAACTTGATAGTCATCAAGTTTAAGGCTAGAAGGGACTGCCAGATCATCTAATCTGACAGCCTGTATATCACAGGCCACCAACCCCACCCAGCACCCACACAGAGTTAGCTCAGTGGGGGGAGGGATAATTCAGTGGTTTGAGCGTTGGCCTGTTAAACCCAGGATTGTGAGTTCAATCCTTGAGGGGGCCATTTAGGGAACTGGGGTAAAAAAAAAAAATTGTTGGGGTATTTGTCCTGCTTTGAGCAGGGGGTTGGACTAGATGATCTCCTGAGGACCTTTCCAACCCTGATATTCTATGAACCAGACAGGTCCTTAATGGTGAGCTCTAAGATATTGTGAAGGCCAAGACTATAACAGGGTTCAGAAAAACCCTGGATAGGTCCATCAATGACTATTGGTAGGGATGCAAAACCGTGCTCTGAAGTGTCCCTAGCCTCTGTGTGCCAGAAGCTGTGAACGGGCAACAGAAGATGGATCACTTGATGATTACGTGTTCTGTTCTTTCCCTCTGAAGCACCTGACATTGGCCACTGTAAGAAGTCAGGATACTGGGCTAGATGGACCATTGTCTGATGCAATACAGCCATTCTTATGTTCTAAGATTGGCACCTAAGACTTCTCATGTGAGAGGTCCCAGACTAAAAGGCAACTGTTCAAACTTGCTCTATGCTGACCTGGCTATTGTGCCTCCATCCTGACTTATGGAAGACATCTCTAGTGGTGAGTTGGTGGTTCAGGTTTCATCCCCATTTTGTACTTGGCTGTTCTGCTGAAACTCCCATGAAGGGTTCCAACTAGTACCAGATGTGATGATGGTTTTGTGACAGGGACTCCTTCCCATTGGGAATTGGAGTAATTTTTGCTATCAACCTTGCACCATGGGAGCTTGGACACAGACTTCAATGGAAGCTAGATCAGACCCTTCTGATTGGCTTGTTGTCAGGTGCTTGACGTTGGTCTACCCCAGAAGGTCTCTCCAAGGCTATATCTGAGACAGCAAAATTGGCAGTAAAGAGAATACATTATACCAATGTTCCAAAGACTTGCACTGGCCTCATGATTTTTCTCAATGCAATTCAAGGTGTTGATATTGTTCTGTAAAACTCTGTTTAATCTGAGTCCTACCTAAGGTCAGTCAATGAGCTTTAGAGATTTGATGTCTGAGGACTGGAATCAGGCTATGGACATCACTCTACCACAGACCTCACTTCCCTGTTTGGTCTAATATGAGAGCCCAAATTTATTAACCACCTTTGCACACAGAAAATCCCATCTCTTGATTCAGGGGTATGTCTGAAGGAGTGTTTAGATAGTTTGCATCCTAATTCTAGAAGGAATCTATTTATACCTATTGCTGTTGATAATGGATATACATTTTGGTGGTAGTTTTAAAAATGATGCATGTGACGAGAGATAATGGGGTTAGTGAATGTTTAGAAACTGAAACCTACATTTCTCTTTGACCACTGAATACTTATCAGATGGCAGCACCATGCCATCACTACCAACAAAAGCTGGATTAGATCAGGCAACCGATGCCAGGCAAAGGATATGATTTGTGAATGTTTTGGGCACCCATTACTCACACTCATTTGAAATTATGCCCCTAAATCTCTAGTTCATTACCAACCCCCAGGCCCAAGATCTAGTCTTGCTCAAGAATTAATTTTTAACATGGTCCTTTTGAGGATCAGGAACACTGGGGTTAGTTAGGAGGCCGGGGGTTGGGGAATCTGTTTGTGCAGCCTTCAGAATATAACCTTAAACATAGTTGTCCATGCTTACTTAGTGAGACAAGGTGGGTGAGGTAATACTTTTATTGAACCAACTTCTGTTGGTGAGAGAGACAAGCTTTTGAGATAGACAGAACTCTTCTTCAGATCTGAACTTATGACCTGAATCCACACCCTGAGTGACCTAAATTATACCAACCCAAGTGCCAGTGTGGACAATGGAGAGCTTCTTCTACCAATATAGCTACCACCTCTAGCGGAGAAAGGAGTTAAGCTGATGGAAGAGCTTTCTCCCATCATCTGAGAACCTTTTCACCGGAAGTGCTATGGTGGCACAGCTGCTACAGTAGACATAGCCTGAGTACCTTTCCCCAATATGAAGAAGAGCTTTGTGTAGTTCAAAAGCTTGTCTCCTTCACCAACAGAAGTTGGTCCAGTTGGACCAATAAAAGATATTACCTTACTGACCTTTACTCTCTAATATCTGGAACCAACACAGCTACGATTCTACATGCTTAGTGGCTATCCTGGCTAAAAAATGACACTTGATTACTTGCTTCTGTGATATTTTGGGCACCTTTTTAAAGATTAGGTAAAAATTAACTTACAACTTCATACAAGAAATGGTTTTGTGGATTCTTTATGGTATTTGCAAGAGTTTATAGCAAAGCATAGCTCAGTTTTTTACATTCTTAGTGCAGCAATACTTCCAGCTACAAAGCCTTTACTAGGCAGTAGCTCTGTGGCTTTTTACCCTTCTTTGTGTTCCCTGATATGCCAGGCTGCATTATTACCAGCTGACATTTCACAAAGGGCATTTTTCACACTTTGGATTCAGCACACCTTCTGTGATCATCTAGTGTTCAGACTGGAATCTGCAAAGTTATACAAAACCTTTCCCAGATCTCTTATTGTTTTTTATAGTGATTTAACCTTGCTCTTCAGACAACTGTATGTGTATTTATTGTTGGGTATTTTTTAATGCAAGAAGTAACTTTTTTCCTAATGTGATTGAAATTATAAATAGCTTCAGGTAAAATAGCACCTCTTCACATACGGAAAAATGTTTCCACATTTAAAACTAAAAAGATCTTTTGGAAATGTTGAATGATTTTTTTGCTCCAGGTTGGGGAGAAGTTGAAGCAGAAGTTCCAAAATCCTGCAAGAAAGGTCCATCTAGTTGGACTTGTCATGATAAAAAGATAGTCATTCCCAAGTGGTATATGAAAGGGTCATCAGGGTTTAGAGCCTCAAATAAGGATATGATTGTGGACATGTTATGGGGCTAGGGAGTCCTGATCTGTGCACTCATCCATGTCAACCAATCAGACTTCCTCCATCTTTAATGCTAGTAAATATAGACATCCATGGCATGTATTGACAGAAGGTCAAGCTCTGCTGACATGTCCCTTTTGTATGGCATGTCGTTTTAGGTTGCATCAATCTCATCATATTATCAAATGTGAGGCTGGACTCCACAATGTTAGTGTAACAACTTGATGAGACTCATTAGCAAGAAAATTAAGGAAGTGCTCTTTCCCCTAAAGCTTAGCTGTACAAATTGCATTGGAAAGGAAATTCTGTTCTTTAATAAATGAGCAGATTTATGTACACAAAAGATTTAGGTTTGGACACTTACCACTCATATGTTTCTTAGTCAGCAGGTGAGATGCCAGTGCTTGGAAGTTAGTGCCTTTAAAACAAAATGCTAAGTAAACCTTCCTTAATGAAGTTTCATAACCCCCTTGCAGATGTGTGAGTGTTATCCCCATTTTAAAGAAGAATAAATTGAGTCACAAAGGGGTTAAGTATATCAGAGGCAGTGTCTTAAAAAGAACGCAGAAGGCCCAACATCCACTCCTCTCAAATCACACTCATGAATGCTACTCACCCCGCACTAGCATTAAATGTGTATGTGTAGCTATATGGGGTGAGAAGGGGAGAAAAAGGAGTGAGTGATCACATTTTGGTAATGGGTTCTAATCCAAAACATTTATGAGATATGAGAATAGATTTCTTCTTTCTCTACAAATTTATGACAAATATAAAGGCTGATCTGCAGCAGCTGTAAATCAACACAACTCCTTTGACTTCCAGGAAGCTCAGCCAATTTACGCTAGCTAAGGATCTGGACCATAAAAAACATGCAATGCATAAATACCCTACATACCACATGATGAGGTAGAATCACTCTTAAATTTAACAGTTCCTGCTAATCTTGTACTATACATATATTCTTCGTTCCACGAAGTCAAACCACCGCAGATCCTGTTTTTAACCAACAATTACTTCTCTTGCCAATGTCCCTTCCAAATGAATGTTCCAGAAAGTTATTAAAATAAGATTCTCTGCATGTATATTTTGTTCACACATCCCCCCAAGTCCAATTCGCAGATGGCATTTGTGAGTATTGACCAATCCTGCCAAAAGTAGAATCTGAATGAGTCCAGCTCACATGACTTATGGTTTCTTCTCTTCTTGCAAAGACCTTCCGAAGTGCATACGTGCTGCTAAAGGCACTTCCTTAGTGATTGTCGTCTTCCTCTCACCAAGCATGATTTCTTTGTTTCTTTGAGAGACTATTTTCAATGCCTACATTTAGAGAGTGGTTATTAGAGGAAGATTATTCCTTTAAGGAATAGAACTCCACTGTAATAATAGCTTTGAAACAGGCTACATTTCTCTGTTTTGGCCCATCTTCTCTTAGACATTAAGTAAATAGAAAAAATGTATGACACCCTGTCAGTCCCCCACAGTTTATGCAGCGCTGTCCAAGTTAGCACAATCTCATATATCATTGTTGGGAACAGTCATCTGTCACAGACATAATTTGACTGTGTGGCTCTCTCCCATGTACTTCACAGTGGAATTCCAATCCAGAACTGGATTTCTAGTCATTTTTGCTAGTTATAATATAATAATCAACATAAGTACTATTGTATAATGAGGAACAATCAGTGTGTGGCTGAAACTTCAGGAGCGAAAGGTCTGGTCTCTTTTCTGGTCTGCCAACAAGTGAGCTGCTCTACTCCTCTTTTAACTCTTCCTCCAGCCTGTGCATGTCTTGCAGGTGTGGGAGTGGAGCTGCCAGAGCCCAGAACAGCTCCTTAACCCCTTGTTGTCCAGCATGAGATTTGTATACCCCCTCACAACCATACTGTATAGGAAGGCACAATCCCTACCTAAAAGAATTGAGGATCAAAGATCAATCTAAAGTCTGCTGAAGTCAGCAGAAGCTTTCCATTCACTTGAGTGAACTTTGGGTCAGGCCCTCACAACACATGTAAGAAAAGAGAAAGGCAAGAATTAAAACAGACATTTGAAATATATTCAATATATATATTATATACCTTGGAGAAAGAGAGAGGTATAGGTATAATATCTCTATTGTCTCCTCTTCTATGACATTGTTTGTTGACTAATTTTTTTGTAGGCTTTGTGGCAGAAAGAAAGTCTTGCACTTTGGAAAACTAGGTGTTGCTCAGAACATACCCATGAAATGACAGTATGTTCAGTAAAGCTGATCCCATAATTTAATATCAATATCAGTGCTTAGATTCAGGGGACTATCAGTAACCTGGTAAGCCACGGGACTGTTGGTTCAAGGAAGCATGAGTGCAAGAAGAGTAAAGGAGTGACACTGCAAAATGTAAAATTTAGGCTGATCTCTGTTTCTAACATTGAGATCCGTGAAGTGGTGGAATAGTCTCCCAAGGGAAGTGCTGGAAACCTCACTATTCTGAGACATTTAATGCTTGACTGTACGGAGCACTGGAAAACATACCTGAAGGGACAATTCTATGCTTGTAAGGGAAGATGGGATTCCATCTTTTCTATTTTTACTATCTGTGATTCAGTGATAATCTGTCCCTGACCTTAGAAGTGGATCTTTTTCATTTTTATCTTGTCATGCTATTCAGGTCATTTTTTTCTTTACTGTTGGGACTGTGAGCAAAATGACAGTACAACAAACACCTTTAGATGGTATCTCTAGTTGCACTATACTTTTTTTCCCTTGATATTACCGTTCCCATCCACTGAGATTTCTCTAAACCAGAAACTCCCCATTTTTTCCACCTGATTACAGGGGTGTGTGTGTGTGTGAGAGAGAGAGATCTTGGAGATAAAACAAGGGTGTAATGGGAAATCAGTGAAAGAAGAGAACAAGTTCCATTTCGAAACTTAATAATTGATTAGAGAGATAAGATTCTTTAAGTGCGGTGTCTCTCTCAGAGCACCGAGCAATAACATAAAACTTGCATGTATCTGTCTCTCTTTGCTTCTAAAATTTGTCATGTAGATTTAATTTAGGAAACTCTTCCTTGGAGAATAAAATTGATCATGAATCATTTTTTTCCTCAACTGGCTTTCTGTCGGAGCAGGGCCATGTGTGTTTCATGGGCTTTGAAGGGAAAGGTGAGTAGGAGGAGTAAGGGGATAACTAGAGGTCTTACAGTTATGATTTGGAGGGAAGCCTATTAGAATATATTTATTGAATGTAGTTAACATTGTGAATTTTAATTTATTGTAGAGGTGCCCAGAATGTTAGATGGACACCTATTATTATTTTTATAAATTCAGAAAGAAAATCAACATAGTCAAGACCAGGGTGACCATTGCTGGTATTCAGAAGGAATGTGTGTGTGTGTGTGTGGAGGGGTGTCTACAAAAATGCACATGCACACCCTAAAACCTGTATTTACACAGGGAAATGGGAATTTGTGTCTGAAGAATAGTTAACTGGGCAGAAATCTGAGTCTCTGTTCATACACACAGTTTTTTCCTACATCATACATCATGGTTGGGAATGTAGTAAATCCTGCAAGCACTCGTAGGTCCCTAATAATGATAATAGTGATTAACAAAAAGATCTTAGAAACTCACAAAATTTATAAAATCTAAATATTCACAAAAAAATCAGTATAACTGTCTGAATTCACATGAGCACTCACACTCTAAGGATTACATTAGTAAGGCTTTTTAAAAAGAATTGAATAGATTTACACATATGAATTTGCCTTATATTTCAGGCCATGAGCCAGCCACTAACTAACAGTGGTTTTGACTAGTAGTAATATTTGTATTACAATAATACCTGGAGGCCTTGTTCATAGTTCAGGGCTCCATTGTGCTAGGCACACATAAAAGACAAAAGCAGCTCATGCACCAAAATGCTTACAGTTTATGCAATTGCAATTATCAGTCTGTCAAATACAATCTATATAACTATAAATCTATATGGAGGCTAGGCAGAGAGATTCACTGTGGGTGAGTTAATCCCCTAGCTGCCTGCTTCAAGGTTTCTTGTGTGTTCCTCTGTAGCATCTGTTACTAGCTACTGTCAAAGGCAGGAGGCTACCCTAGTTGGACTTCCAGGTTTATCTGGCATGTCAGCTCCTGCACTGGGGTCCCGACCTATAGAAACATCGATACTCTCAAAAAGGGCAAATTCCTGCTCTGAATGATTACGTCAGGTATCTTGGTTACAATGAGTAGTGCCATAACACTTTGAAATTCTGTACAGCATTTGTTAGCCAAATGCCAGCTAAGTGAGTCAGTGCTGAGATAAGAGAAATGGCCTCCTTCATTAACTTCTCATAAGATTCAGTATCTCATTTAAGCCTTTCATTGTTTACTTGGCTATCATTCTAAGACATGCTGAGATTCAGTCATAGATCCAAACCTTTGCTGAGCAGATGACTTCAGCTTTGGCAGTGCCCAATCAGATAACAGAAGCTTATGTAATACATGCTATTTGTTTCCAAAACAAATAAAGTTTTGATAACCCTTCTATGTTACTTTTCACTTTGATCTAAAGAACTGTCTGCTCCTAAGTGGTCCCAAAAACTCTTCTCAGCTGCTTAGAAGGAGATTTTATTGTACTCCAAGAAGTGTTGCCAAAGTCCAGCTAGCTGAAATGACAAATCTTTTTTAAACACAAGTTGTGTATCTCTAGCATACTGCAAAATATAATCGCCATCACTGTTGCCAGTAGTACAGGCACTAAGGTTGAAGCACCAAATGAAGCAATCTCTGCCAAAACATTTTCTTTGCTGCTCTTAACCATATGAACCACTGCTCAGCTTCTTGCCACAACTTTGACCTCTCAGGTGATTGGTATTTGGAGTCCCAGTTATGAGGCTGGCCTTTATGCTTTGAATCTGCAGGCTGAATGCATGCCCTCATTTAATATACAACACTGAACAGCCAGTTAGGTTTGGAGAAACATAAGGATTAGCAGATAAAGCAATGGAGTAGTCAGAAGACCCTGGTTCTATTCTCAACTTTGTTACTGACCTGCTGTATCACTTAAAGACAAGTCATGTCACCTCTCTCCCTTTGTCTTATCTATTTAGAGTGAACTCTCTTCGTGGCTAGAATACCTTTTACCATTTGTCTGTAGAGTTCCTAACACAGTGGGGCCCCAATCACAGCTGGGGCTTCCACGCTCTACTGCAGTACAATGACTAATAATAATATGTGACTGTTAATGGTCTATATTTAAATGGAAGATCTAGGAAGTAAATAGCCTATAGCCCCTTACTAGTCATCTGAGCGATCCAGTCTATTCAAGAACCACTTATCACAGCTTTTTTGACGCTTCTCCTTACTAGATAATTTTATTGCTCTGAGAAAATTGGTGGCATATGTAGGTCAATGGGCTGAAAGATGAAAACATGTCATCTTCCACTCGGGATTCCTCGATTGATACCGATCAATTTCCAGACATGGATCCCAACACGCGGGTAAGTTCACTAATTCCTATTATCCTCCATTAGTTCTTGTAACTCCCCCATCACTGGAAGGTTAACCATTAATACAGATGTGCCTCATTGTTCCAGGCAAATTTTCTCTGTCTCCTTCTCTCCCATGGGGGCTAACTGTACATTATCACCCATGTCATATAAATTTGCAAAATTTATCACAATCAAATGCATCTTAAGTCACTGGAATTTAGAGGTTGGCAGGTAACACTTCTTCTGGCTGTCTCCAAGCAATCCAGCAAAGGAAGTTAACCAAATAGTTACCATAAACAACGTCACCATACCCAACTCAAATTGTTTGATATTCTTAAAGAGCTAGTGTGCAAGGTTAGCCTACACTAAGAAAGTGTGGGTCTTTGGTCCATAGAAGAGGCTTATGAGTCCCTTGGTGTCTTGGGCTGATGAAGGTTAGTCCTTTAACTCAAGAAATACTGGCACATGCTTTTAACTCTGAGTCTTGGGCTCAAACCCCGTTGAATGTCCAATCAAGATTTGTTAGGCAAGCGACAACAGGTGTGAAGAGTCTCAACAGCCCACATCAGTGGGGAAGGTGCTCAGATATGTAGGTGATGAGTGCAATATAAATACCTAAACAAACATCTCAATAGTTATAAGTCACACTTTAATTAGGAGAGTTTAAATAGTTCTTTTTGTTCCTACACCAAAACCGGCAGTGACTAATTCAAAGTATAAACCCCGGAACAAAAGCATCTTGCTATCTAAATAGAAATTTGTATAATATTTTTAATGTCAAAGCAAATAGTCAAACTCTGGGAAAAGATTAATTTATGAAGACTCACAATACGCTTGTTAGATGGGAAGTATTGTCGCCATTTTACAAATGGACATGCAAAGAACAACCCAGGATAGACCATGATGTTAGAACCTTGTTCATTCTGTAAGGTAACACAGGCAGGATTCAGATTCAGAAACTGAGTCATCAAACAAGATAAGCGGCTGGGCCAGGGTCACACAGCCACTCAGGGAGGAAGACAGAACCCAGCATTGGCCTGACTCTGTTCTCATTGAGGACAACGATCAAACTGCCAACACTGAAATCCTGCTAAAGAGGCTGACTTTCAAAAGGAATGACCATCCAAGAGCTCTGCTTGAAGTTTATGGCAGCTGCTGGGAGGTCAGCCCACTTCAAAATTGGTCTCTTACTTAGATACCTAACACAGACATAAGAGCCCAACTTTAGGAGCACGTTTTTAAAAATCTTGGCCAGGGGTCTCTGAAAATCTGACTCTGCAGATAAAAGAAAGTTAGTGCCTCTGTATCTCCCAAATGTAATGGAAAGGAGAGAAAGATGATCCATCTCTTCTAGGCCAACAAGAGATACCAAACATGCAGGAATTCAGCTCAGTAGGATGCAGGAAATATAATGCACAATCTCTAAATGCAAATATTTGGGTCTTTTGGGAAATCTCTATTAAGTGTATACATCCATTTACAAAATAACAGTATGCTAGAGCATATGCACACATTGCAACTGGAAACTAAAATAATACCAAGAAGAATAATCATTAAAGCAAAACAAACAAACAAAAACTCTCTCCAAAAAAACAAAAATTATATTAAGAAAATAAAATACAAAATGTCATCCATCTGCAGAGTTATATCCTTAGAGGGAGACCACTGACTGTATTAACAAGCAAACAGATCCGTGTATAAATGAACATAATGCTGTGAAGGCAACAAAAGGAATGGGGTAGAACAGGACTTTTTTGCAAATTAGCAGCTTAAGAACCAAAAATAATTCAATTTGGTCATTTTCACATGGATCTGATGAGAGAACTGGAAGTTCTGTAGTGTGTTCCTACACGCTCGAATAACACTTCCTCTTTCTAGCTCCTCTCAGGACATTTGAACAGAGGATCACATTCAAGATCCCCTGGATCAATTATTTTTCATGGGCCTTTAGGCATGGGAAGCCAAACTGGGCGTCAAATGCTAATCATCTTGGCTGATGATATGAGGCACTAAAGCCCAGATTTGTAAAGGTATTTAGGCATTGCAGCACTCAACCTAAATCCCGTTGACAGTTGATGGGATTTAGTCTCTTAAGTACCGAAATCCCTTTTGAAAATGAGATTTAGGTTCCTAAATCAGGCATTGCAACATTGAGCACAGCAATGCCTAAATACCTTTACAGATATGGGTCTAGAGGTTCCACTCAGATTATGATGCTGCATTGCATGTTGCGATTTAAAGTCTCCATGGAATAGCCTTGCCATAGGTTTCTTACTAACCTCCATCAGTTAATGGTTGGCTTAGTCCTGAAGCACAGGAGCTTGTATTAATTACATTGTATCCTATCTAATGTGACTATGGATGTTTTCAACTATATAAAAAAGTCTAATGCTTTTTTTTTTTATTTAATCGTCTAAACTCTTGGTTTCAACATTATCTTGTAGCTGTGAGTTCTCTGGTTACTTATGCATTATGCAAAACTAAAATCAGCCTCAGGTTGAACAACACCTAAAGAGATAGCACCCTAGGAAAGGCAGTACTGCATTTTGGCACACAGGCCTATCTCCTGTGGAGACTTCAGACTCACCAGAAAAAGGAAAAAAGACTTTCCCCACGTTTGAGAGACAGTGAACATGGGGAACTTGTGGGGAGAACTGCACATGTACATGTAGGTGAAATGAAAACTTATGTGTCTATTTTAAGACCTGCTACATCTCTGGCTTCCTTTCCCCACTATTTCTGTGGAAGTCAGATCATCCTAGAGCCCATCATCGAATAACTGGTATGCAGCCTCTGCCCATAGGGGGTTGCTGGCACAGGCACACCAAGTTTGTACCATACTAGGCAGCATTACCAAGCAGTGCTCCATTTTTACTATATCAACTAGTCCGTTTGGGTCCCAGGCTTGAGATAACCAGCCCTCCAGTCAGCTAGTGGGCAATAGTGCACAGCCACATGCATGAGGGAAAAAGTTCATCTCCAAACTTCTGTAACTGCATCTCTTTGCAGACCACTAGCCTCCTCCATGTTCTCCTTATTACACAGAAGGGGTTTAACATCAGTCCTCACACCACGTGTTGCCCGGTTGGAATTCCCAACCTGCTTTGTGCAGCATTGTATATCATCCAAATCGACTCACTTCCTGAGGCTTGGTAATGGGAGCCAATACTCCTGTCAATGTCAATATGGCAACGTCTGTGCTACAATAACAAGATGGAACTATGAAATTGCTGTTGCCTCAGAAGTCATGATGATGACAGATGTATTCAAATGAAGCCATTTTAATTTGCTTTAAAATCTTAGATTGCAATTATCAGAGGGGTAGCCATGTTAGTCTGGATCTGTAAAAGCAGCAAAGAATCCTGTGGCACCTTATAGACTAGACCTTATAGACTAACAGATGTTTTGGAGCATGAGCTTTCGTGGGTGAATACCCACTTCGTCGGATGCATGTATTTACCCACTAAAGCTCATGCTCTAAAACGTCTGTTAGCAAAGAATCCTGTGGCACCTTATAGACTAGACCTTATAGACTAACAGATGTTTTGGAGCATGAGCTTTCGTGGGTGAATACCCACTTCGTCGGATGCATGTATTTACCCACTAAAGCTCATGCTCTAAAACGTCTGTTAGCAAAGAATCCTGTGGCACCTTATAGACTAGACCTTATAGACTAACAGATGTTTTGGAGCATGAGCTTTCGTGGGTGAATACCCACTTCGTCGGATGCATGTATTTACCCACTAAAGCTCATGCTCTAAAACGTCTGTTAGCAAAGAATCCTGTGGCACCTTATAGACTGCTTTTAGATTGCAATGTAATTTGACTGGTGGATTGTCCATCATTTGAAATCTATAAATCAAGAGTAGATGTCTTTTTTAAAAGATCTAATCTGCCACAGCCACAAGTTACTAGGTATGATGCAGGAATTACTGGGTGAAATTGGCAGGAAATCAGACTATATGAACATAGTTGTCTGTTCTGGCCTTAAAATCTATGAATTCTTGGCACAAGTTTCTTGAATATTTACCTGTTTTCTTTCTTTGTTTCTCTTTAATGTGTTATATTCTAAGACTAGAGAGCAACAACCTTTTTGTTTCTCTGAATAGTTAAAATAAAGCTGCCTTTATTGCCTGCAGTGCATAAGACATTTTATGCACATTAATGAGTAATTAATTGTTTAATAGATGCCTTGCAATATAGATTACATTCATGCATATTTTCTTTTCTGTTGCCACATCTGCATGATGTTTTGGCTGCACTTCCAGCAATGCCACAAAAGTGCTAGGATCCTGGAAACAGAAATGGTATATAACCCTGGAAGCTTAGTACCATGAGATCGTCAGCTGTTCTCCATTGAAGCGCATACTGCTGAGGCCACCTGGTGTACAGAGCAGAGCTGCAATCCATTCACCATCCTCATGCTACTCCTTAGCAAAGCATGTCCAATGTAATTACACACAAAACCCCCACCAGGCTTAATAAGGGCTTGACTCCACTTCTTAAGAGCAAGGGTTGAGGCTGAATGTCTGTGCTCTTCAGAGAAATGTGTGAGACTGTAAAAACTAGTGGCAGGCAGAAATAGTAGTAAGGATAATTTGTTATGTTAGTCTCTATCAGACAGATTCTGGAGAGCATCTGAGAGGTGCAAGACCTGTAAAGCAATGCAGAGCTTCAGAGAGGAAAAGATTTTACTTTACATATATTAAAGAATGCTCGACTACAATTACATCTTGACAAGGTGCTTTCTTCCCCTCCCCATCAAAAAGCCCAAGGGGCTGACCTGCCCTTCCAGATAAAGAGGGCTAGATGCAGCTTCTACTGCCATTCTTGGACTGCCCTGAAAGCTGTTCTTCAAGGTATTCCTTCCTCTGCATGAGTTGATTAGGTTTCCACTGCAGTGCTGCCCTCCCTTGCTGGCCCAAAGAGAGAGAGAAGGATAAAAACCCAGTTGAGATCCTCAGTCCAGTGAGTCATTGATGTCCCAAATCTGGATTATGGACAAAACTTCACTTATGAGTAGGTAGATGCATGCTACCCACTTGTCATTGGTTTGGGGGGGGCGGTAAGCCAGCTAATCACTTGAAAGGATATTTTGTGTGTCTGCCTGGGATTGATGGTAGCGTTGCCCCTTTCGACATGAGCGGCTAGTCAAAATTCAGGATCCTAGGGGATGTTCCAGTTGGAAGTGGAAATGGATGGAGTCTGGGTTTGGTTTTATTTATTTTCAAGAAATGTCCAAAGTCCTGCTTCTTCGAATGCAGGGGGGGGACCAAGAACAAAGAGCAATTTCTTAGTTTACAACCCGAAGCATCTTTAGCCAACAGACTCAAAAGTGCTATCTCTTGCTTCTTACACTTACGCTAAGTAGGGCGACCAGACAGCAAATGTGAAACACCGGGACCAGAGTAGGGAGGTAATAGAAGCCTATATAAGAAAAAGACCCAAAAATTGGGACTGTCCCTATAAAATCAGGACATCTGGTCACCCTACACTGTGATTACACACACACACATACATACATATACACACAACCCCAGTCACGATATCCAGTGGAAACCCCCATCCACCCCACCTAGTGCTAGTTTCTGGCCAGATCCTATTAGGCCTTCTTTTAGGTGTGGCTCCTTAAATGTTTCTTACAGCTACCTTTAGCAAGGGGTGTGGTCACACCCAATCTCAAAGAGGTTTGTGATCCAAGGAGTCCCTCTCAGCATAACAGCAGAGAGTGAAAAGAGTAAGATGAGCATTGCTTCATTAAAGACACAGCCATACAAGAAGAATCTTGTGGTGTAATCCCTTCCATTGCTTTGCTGCTCAGTCCCAGCCAAGAAATGGCTAGGGTCAACCCAAGTAGAGTAGTTTTGAACTGCTTCCCACATTTTGATAGTTCACTAGGAGTATGAGCCCCCTGTATGTCATCTGCTCATTTGTTGAAACCACTCTCATCTACTTATATTTCAAAGCACTGGCTTCCAGCTCCTACAACCACATCAGCATCTTTTACCAACATCAGTGATTCCCAGCTAAGGATGTGTGGAGCTCAGCAGTTTTGTTTCACAAGGGATTGTGTGAAGCTTTATGTCTGATTCTTTTTTTCCTTTTCTTGTCTTGGAGTTCCTTGAGTTTCTAGTTGTGATGCCTCCTGTTTAGTACCCAGCACTTTATCAGACATACAAGCAGCTAATGCACAAAGACAACCTAAGATGATTCAACAGACTCCATGACCACAAATGAATCCAGCTGGCTGAAATTCCTAGGGTATGCCGCTACTAGGTCTCCTAAGGACACAGTCCACTACAATGGTATGAACAAACCCCAGAACACAAAGTGAAACTCAGCTGAAACTACTGTATCTTTGCTTGACTTCAACCACACCTTTATGTTCTCCAAGATTCACTTGAAACTTGGGCCAGGTTCTCTCGGACTCAAACCAGGCTTGCTGAGGGATGCACAGAACTTGGATATGCATGCCCTGAGCTTTGATCTGCATACTGTATCACTCTGGCAAAGTATGATGTGCCCCCTATAGTATGTGGTAAGCAGAGAGCCTACAAACTGATATTGTTGCTACCGTTCGCTCAAGCAGTAGCCATCTTTGCTTTTGATACTGAGAGTCAGGAGTTCTGTCACAGCTGATGGCTCACAGTGGAGCTTATTGCATAATGAAACCTGAATTCAGCCCATTAGTTTCCTTATGAACATTTTAAAATATTTATATAGTAGATTAACACATATCACAGAAGGGGTATGGCTGAGTGCATTTAGCAGAGATTGGGAACCAAGAAGGGTTGCTTATATTGTAAGCTTTTTCAGTTAGGATGGTGTGTGTGTAGACAATGCATAGGTGCATTATGCTCATTACTAGAAGAGATTCATTGATTCATAAATTAAAGCCAGACGGGGCCATTATGGTAATCTTTTCTGATGTTCTGAATGGCACAGACCATAGAATTTCACCCAGTAAATGCTGCATCAGGCTTATAACTTCTGTTTGAATTATAGCACACATTATAGCAAGGTCTCCTACCTTTCAATGAAGACTTCAAATAATGGAGAATCCGCTTCATTCCTAGCTAAGTGGATCCGGTGGTTAATTACCCTCACTGTTAAAAATTGGTGACTAATTTCTAGTGTTGTGTGTCTAGTTTCAGCTTCCAGCCAGTGGATCTTGTTGCTCTTTTTTTCTGCTAGATTAAAGAGCCTACTAGATTAAACTGTCAGAAATCTCTTCTCTATGAAGGTACTCGTAGATTGTGATCCGGTCACCTCTTAACCTTCTTGTGGATAAACTAAATAGATGTAGCTTCTTAAGCCTATCTCTATTCAAATAATAGATAATAGCTCCTGCATTGCTATCCTGGTTGTGACACTGTGTTGCGGCATGCTCTTGAGAAAATCACATAGGTTAAGTATTTCCAAAATTGGGTAACTAAAATTAGGCAGATGGATATATATTTAGTATCCTAAATTAGTAATCTGATTTTCAGAGGTGCTGAGCGCTTTCTGTTCCCATTTAACTCAATCTTTAGGCACTTATGTCTCCTTTTCTCCCAAAATAAGAATAATACTTATCCAGCGTGTAATTAAGTTAACATTACCAATGGGTCTAAGTGGAGAAATGTAAAGCCAGGCCTTCACTTTCCATTGGTTCAAGGGTGTTTGGTTCTGGGGTCTGGATTGGGGCATGTCTTGTCGTGAATGTTGTTACCAGAAAAACTTGTTGAGATGAGAATATAATATATATTTATAGTTTTTTTTCTTTCTAAGATAAATAGGTCAGAGCATTCAGTTTAGGAAAAACAAACCCGTCTTGCAAGGTCAGTGAACAAGTACTGGAGATTGATGCTGTCATAAACAGATAGCTAAGGGTTAATGTTTCTTTCACCTGTAAAGGGTTAACAAAGGGAACCAAACACCTGACCAGAGGACCAATCAGGAAACTGGATTTTTAAAAGCTCAGGGAGGGAATGTTTGGGTCTGTATCTTTTGTCTGTCTCTCAGCTATGAGAGGGATCTTTCTATCTTCAAGCTTCTAATCTTCAGTTTCCAAGTTGTGAGTACAGAGGTA
>NC_133774.1:12766714-12809369 GCF_003597395.2 Chelonoidis abingdonii
ACGGTGTCTCTCAGGGAAAGACTGGGAGGGGGAAAAAGAAGGAGGGGGGAAGGTAAATTGCCCTCTCTGTTTTGTAATTCAAGGAGTTTAAGTACAGTAATCTTCCAGGATAACCCACAGAGGGGAAGCCTGGGGAGGAAGTAAAGAGAAGACAAGGAGAGGGGGGTTTTTCCCTTTGTGGTAAGACTCAGGGCATCTGAGTCTTGGGGGTCCCCAAGGGAAGGTTTTGGGAAGACCAGAGTGAGCCAAACACTGGAAATTTTTGGCTGGTGGCAGCGCTATCAGATCTAAGCTGGTAATTAAGCTTAGAGGATTTATGCTAGGCACCTACATTTTGGACGCTAAGGTTCACAATTGGGATTTATGCTTATGATATATGCTGATGTTCTCCACGTGCTGGAATTCATTTTACAGAGTTTGTCACTTTTCTAATTGAAAAGCCTGCCTCTGCAACATTTAGTAACTAAAAATACCAAGTGACGAAGCACAAAAAAGCCAACTACTCAGCAGCAGACATCGAGCACCCAGAGTGTCAGGGCCTGACAGCAATGGCAGTGAGAAACAGAATGCTGAGACCCAGCTGTAAGCATGCTCTCACAGGTGCTCTGAAGTCCTGCGGTATAGTATCTATTTGCTATAGAAGAAGAAAACCAAGTGAAAGCTTGCAATCAGTGGCTGAGTATGACTATGTGGGGAGGGCGGTTATGAGCACAGACAATAACTGTGCATACAGATGAGAGGTAGTTACATCTAATATTACAGACTATTAAATAGAGACAAGGTGAGTGAGGTAATATATTTTATTGGACCCAGTTCTGTTGGTGAGAGAGACACGCTTTTGAGCCACACCGAACTGTTCTTCAGATCTGGGGAAAGTATTCCCAGCATCACAGCAAAATGCAAAGTGGAACAGATTGTTTAGCATAAGTAGTTAGCACATATTGCAAGGGACCATTCAAGGTAGAGCGGCCTTTTCTTTCTCACGAACAGCCACTGGTTCAATAAAACATATGACCTCACCCACCTCATCTCTCTGATATTCTGGGACAGACACAGCTACAACTACACTCCATACAATATTAAATAGATAATACTTGATGGGGTCCAGGCAGCAAAGTTGAGCTTTCTATCTGAAATTCCCCAAAGCCTGTGGGTAAACAGCTCTGGGGATTTGGTTCTGTTCATCTCTACTGCACCTAGAAAAATCATTTTAAATTCTCAATCCAAAAAACATCATTTCTAAAACAAGTGGAGGTTGCCAAGCAGGTTTGATTGGGAATTTGTGAATGAAACTTTTTTTTTTCCAGTGGAAAATGCTCATTTGTTTTTCACAAAACTTTTATCAGAAAAGTTTTTCAGGTTGAGAGCTCCATCCTCCCTCCACATTAGCCAATAGCCTGGTGATTGGGCAGTCTGTTAGGATGTGGCAGATCAAGATTTGAGTCCTTCAACTGTGTGATTTTAGAGCAGGGACCTGGCTATTCTGGGGTGTCTGGTGCTTTCTTTGTCACACTGATTTGCAAAATCTTTTACAATGGTCTGTTTTGTTCCAGTGCAGAATGAAAATAAATTTTATTTTCACAAAATGGAACTGTTCTTTTCTGATCCACCCTATTGCCCAGAGACAAATCTCACCACTGAGGTAGCCCAAGAACTCAAAAGCAACAAAATCAATATGTAAAGACATCATAATTCATGCTGCTCAAATAGGCAAATTATTCTTATCAAAGAAAAATAATTCATATTTCATCATAGTGTAACAACCATTAACTCACAAAAATTAGATTAGTCTACAAAGTATTTTCTACATTTGGGTTTTTAACACCTTTACGTGGCTAAATGAAGAGTTGTTGGTTTTTTAAAAAACTTACAACCAATATTCTTCAAACACAGTCAGCACATGACTTTTCAAGATTTAACATTGTGGGATGTTTGGAAGGTAATTAACAAGCTATTTTGGTGTGAGATGGAATCAGAGAAATGCTAGGCAAAAGAGAGAAATTGAAATCAGGGTAATTTTTAATAAGCTGTAACTCAAAAAAAAAACAACACTTGACATGATTTTCGTCAAGCTTTGCAGAGAAATTCTCCTTTGCATTCAGAACAAAGCTGGCAATTTTCAGACTCAACTGATTTTTCCAAGCCAACATTAAAAGGGGATGAAAAATAAGTCTTGATTATTGAAGATGGTTGCAATCTGTGCAGTTTATCATTAACATATTGTTGTGGCACCTAGAGATAACCCAGGTTGGGGCTTTACTGTGCTGGGTGTTATACAAACAGTAAGAGGCACTCCCTGCCCCTCCAAATTTAAAATCTGAAATAATTCATTGTTTGTTGGTATTTATGCTTTTATTTATATTTGATCTGATTTTTAAAAATGTAGCAGTAATCAGTGAATAATGACCTCTGTCATGGGACAGGTTCTTATCCTTTTCTAACCCTGACCTGTTTCTGGAGACTTTGGGTATAAATATAGCTCATTCTTTCACCATCCTTCCTCTGTTTCACACTTTTAATACCCACAGCACTTCATCATCTACACAAAAGTACAAAATGCCAACTACAGAAACATTGCCAAGGTCTTCTCTTCATTCAACAACGAGACATTAGCATGCCTATAACCAACAGAGGAAATTTACAAGCAAAAGGAAGCTGTGATTTGTACCCCCTGACCTTAATGATATAGGACTGGATGACACCAAAATTTCCAGATAAATTTGTGACAGATAATATACTTGAAGACGCAATACATAGTAAGAAACATCATTTCTCTGGCTACTGGTGAGAAATGGAATGAGGCTGATGTTCTGGACCTTGCATCGCACAGAAAATCCTATTGTTATGTAACCTTTTTGCCAGGGACTGTTGGAGCAAAAAGGATCCTGTTCAAATATCTTGGGGTTCCTTATGGAAATGTAACAAATAACACCAGCCAGAGCCCCCACCCAGAAACATGGGAAAACTAAATACTTCCCTGGGTGCCCTTGACACGTAATCTTTACCCAATCAAGCACTGAGTCCAGAGGTTCAAAACAAGGATAACTTTATTTGAGGGAAAAGGGGACACACACCTGGGAAAGCCTGCAATATTCAATCAAAAATATCTAAACAGACCTATTAAGTAAGACTCCCGGTCCCTCGGAGTGTCCTGGCAAAGTCTTAAATTCAAGGTGCGTGTTCAATAAAACAATGCTCACTATAGGCACTTTCTTCTTCTGCTGTTTGTTGTCCAGAGTTTGTGGAGTCCAGAGTTCGGCCAATGTATCTCCAGCCCCTAATGGAGCTGGTGGCTGGCTGCCCCGCAGTTCTACCACCTATCCCAGCAATAGCGATTGCAGCTTTTATTTTTTGCTGGATAGGGGAGCCCTCGCCAGAGTTCTTCATCTATGCTGCTGCCTTCTGTGGCCCTGGGGGAAGCCAAGTGCAGTGAATTGACGTAGACTCACTGAAATCAGTGGCAGCATGCCAACATACACAAGCTAAGCATTTGGCCCATTCTGTCTACTATAACTCTGGATGGTCTCATTTGTCTGTGTAAATCTGTAGACCTTTGTTCATCTTACTAAACTCTTAGTCTCCATGATATCTTGTGACAGTGAATTCCATAGGCTAGTGATGTGTAGTGTTCATAGGCGCCGACTTTGTGGGGGCTCCAGGGTGGGAGCACCCATGGGGAAAAAAATGGTGGGTGCTAGGCACCCACTGGCAGGCCCCTATCAATGACTCTCCCTCCCCACCAGCATCTCTTGCCCCACAGTGGACCCCACCGATTAGCTTCCCCCTCTTCCCCAGAGCCTCCCTCCCATCAGAGGCGCTGGCGGAGGAGGAGGTAGAAGCGAGGGTCCAGTGCGCTCAGGGAAGGGGGTGGAAGTGGGAGGGGAAGAGGTGGGGGGGAGGCAGGGCGGGAGTGAGAAGAAGCAAGGTGGGTGTGGAGTATTGGGGGAAAGGGTGGAGTGGGGGCAGGGCCCAGGGGGAACACCACCCAGCAGATTAGAAACTCAGTGCCTATGGTAGTATACAGCATAAACCAATACAAATTCCTTTCATCTATCTTATTTGTGCTGTCTTTCAATTTCATAGCCTTGCCCCATATTCTTGTTTTATGAGAAAGGGGAAGCAGCCTGATGCACTTTAATGAAATCTAACCTAAAACAAAAAGTTAACCCAGCTTTTTTTTCAAACCTCATAAAAGACTTTTGTCCCAGTTTGGCTCACACGGGGGGCCCCAAAACCTTCCCTGGGGGGGGGGGGGGGCAAAGGTTCAGATCAGTTATTTCATACTGCCTGTCTGGTTTACTTATCCATATCTGAGATGCCATCATTGATCCTGTCCTTTTTTAAAGCTTGGGTCACAGCAGCATCTCCTAAAATTCCAGGTAAAGCCATCTCAAATAGAACTTCCCTACTGTTCCTGAAAACCAGTGCAACCACCCTTAAAATAAATATATATCAAATACAAAATAATAATCTCAGGAAACCTGCAGACTTGGCAACGCTGCAGTGGAGCTGTACAGAGCCTGAAAGATGCTAACAATGGCCATGGCTTTGACATACTGCTGATTTCTCCATCTCCCCTTTCCCTGTGCCTCAGTGGTGTCATTTCGAAATACATTATAGCGGAAAGACTTTGGGATGTTTTAATTACATGTGGCTAAAACTAGCTGTTGTTAGAATTAGGGAACCTGTGTTTACAATTTATAGATCTCAGCTTCTATTCTAGTGAGGCAATAAATAACATGAAATGGCCCTTTAGTATTAGAAAATTCAGAGAGAGAGAGAAAGAGACACACACACATGAACCCTCATAAGGTTTGTGTCCAGTGTGATATGAAATACAATACAATGTAAAAATTGTGGGGTAGCGGACAGAAGAGAGGTAATAAAATTTTTATCTACAGGGTGAGAATTTTGAACCTTCCTGCA
Organism: Chelonoidis abingdonii; assembly: GCF_003597395.2. Taxonomy (NCBI): domain Eukaryota; kingdom Metazoa; phylum Chordata; order Testudines; family Testudinidae; genus Chelonoidis; species Chelonoidis abingdonii. The sequence goes on from NC_133774.1 coordinate 12,771,641, forward strand.
AAGATTTTCCATTGTTTTACTGGGGGACTCACAGCATTGTGAGGTTGATACAATTACTAACACCTGTTTATTCCTAGCATGTTCTTTAGCAAATCAATGCCACTGGTATGTATTATGTCGTATGATTTTTTGATGGGAACTGCCTATTTCAAATGTACTGGTACAATGCTAACAGCATATTGGCCAGGACAATGGGTGACTTGTAGAGGGTTTGTACAGTCTAACGGAGAGACTAGTGAACTGGCAGCCAGGACTCCTGGGTTCTTTTCCTGGCTCTGCAGCTGTGTTACTCAATGGACTTGCAGCAGTTACTTAAGACTCAGTCCTGTAAAGCGCTAGATATTCTCGCCCTGATCCTGAAAAGTATTTAAGCATGGGCTTTATTTTAAGCATGTGAGTAGCCACATTCATTTCAGTGAGTTACTCCTCATTTACACCACTGCCAGTGAGAGAAGAATCAAGCCCTGTGTATCTCAGTAAAAGGATATAATTACACACATACAGGAATGCAGGGATGTAAAACGAATTAATTTTTGGAACATGCTTTGAGACTCCTGAATAAAAGACACTACGGAAGTGCAAAGTATTAATACTAGAAATAGAACTGAACAAATAATTCATAGCAAATAACTATATGAATTTCACCTTTTTCTGTTTGTGGGTGAACTGTGAGCAGTTTGATTTTTTTTTCCAAAGTGTATTCATTGTTTGATATTATTCCCCATATTTCTGCAAAAAAAAAAGTCTGTAAGTTGCTGTTAAGGAGTTCACTGCCAGAATTCATTTTCTAAAATCTGGACTTTGAATGGGAGCGGTTGGTTTTGAGTTGACACACAGGTCACATGATATTTTTTCTGTACCCTGACTAGATGGATATGCCTCTTAGAATCAGGTGTGAATATTCATATCTATTAGTTCAGCATTTAATTGCCATGTTCCCTAATATTCATGTACCATTTGCTGTTTGTGCAAAAAAATCTATTAAACTTGTTTACTAGCATGTTCATGGAACACAAACAAGACACACATTCATACGTCCACCGAGAGTCAGAGGGAATGTTACATTTCAAACTAAAAGCAGCAGGTGCCTGGCAAGTGAATAGCTATATCATCCCCACACCACGTTCATATATCGTAACTATCTGCGAGGGTCAGTCTACAGGAGGAACACAAGACAGCTAAACAAAGCCAGGATGATATTGGCTCTTTGAAGAGAACCACAATGGTACTGCCAGTCGTCATGTGCAGACAGAAGTGATAGGCCCATCAACGAGTCACCAGTCACAAACAATGAAAAGCATGGGAAGCAGCAAGCCCAGCTGCCAGGTGGGGGATCCACCTCAGCTACTGACCAGGCAACTGCAGAAGAAACTGCTTTGGGAACAAGAAGTAGCCATGTGAGCAGGCAGGCATTGAGGTTCAGGGTTAATAGTTACTGCTGTGTCTAGTAAGAGGCAGAATAATCACCTTCTCATTCAGGAGTGTTTGTCTACATGGATACCTGTCCTAGATGTCTCAGTCTGAGGTTTTTACTAACTGGCAGTTAGTTTGTGGTGTTTCTTGTTTGATGTTATTGCTGGTCAGAAAATGGGCCTTTTGGCTCTGGAAAACGTGGACTTTTCACCCCCCCCCCAAATTTTTTTTTTCCAGACAAAATCCAACCTGTTTGTATTCAGAAATGTGCCCTGGTGCCACTCAATAATTGTAGTTTAGGTGCCTCAAGTTCCTATTCTCCGGTACTGGACATGTCCCACATTGCATTCGTGGTGAGAGTAGCCGGCTGCATCATGTGATTTCTTGGCCTTGGTGCATCATGGAAGATGTAGTCTGGCTGGGGAGCCCAGCTGACAGAGAGAATATGAGGAAATAGAAAACTAGCATGAAGCACTATAGCAGGATATCCAAATCAAAATATTTTGTTTTTTGGGCACAGGATTTTTGTATGAAAAATCAAAACTTTCTGCAGAAAATTGACATCAAAACCCAGTTTTGTGTGGAAAAAGAATCTGTTCAGAATTTTTGAACAGCACTAGATGATATTATGTTTTATCTATGTTTTATTTTTTGGAAAACAGTATCCAGTGAAGTCAGCTGATACTGACCCCCTGCCAAGTAACAGGGGTATTAACCTTTTAAAACCTTCAACTATGTCCTAAGACTAGGTCTAAGAAGGAAAAGAAAAGGCCAGTTTCTTTCTTTCCAGTACTCCAGTGTGCCATACCCTTATTGCAATGATTACAATTGCTGTCTGGAAAAGACCTTAGGGACTATCTATCTGGCTAATTTTGTCATCTATAATCCAGTCCTATTTGTGGCTTGCACCAGCTGTATTTATTTAAGATTTCCCGTTATAAATCTCTTAATAAAAACCCATGGCAAAGACATAGAGTAGCTTTTGCACTGTAAAAAAGTTCCCTGGTGGGGTTATAATTTATATTTTTAAACTGAAACCCATTGTCTGGGTTGTAAATTTTTAAACTGTGTAACTCTGAGCAGGTTCTACAATTCTAGCCACTATTGTTCACTTAGGATTCCTTTTTACTTAAGAGTGTCATGTTTTCATGGGCACAATTTAAAACAGAGAGAATACAACTGTGATTTGTATAAGCATCTTCAGACAACATGAAAGCTTTATAGAGTTAAATAATAAAATACAAGCTGAAAGAAGAGAAATTAAAAGAGCAAGGATCATTTTATGGTTCACGCATTTGATTGGAACTTGAGCTCTGGGTTCTATTCAAGTCTCTGCCATAGATGTTCTGTATAAAATTAAGCAAGTCACTTGGCTTTGATTCAGGGAATATGTGTTTAACTTTTAAACATCAGTTTACATCCTAGTGGCATCAATGGGGCGTAGGTATGTGCTTATGTGCTTCCTTATTCAGGAAAGCATTTATATTCTAGGGTCACAGTTCCACATCCATATAATAGAGATGATAATACTTCCTTTATCTGGTCTGTTTAGATCATGAAGTCTTCAGCGAAGGCTATCTTATTATGTGTTTGCATGGCACCCTGGACAGTGGAGTCCTGACCTTGGTTGCCACTGTAATGTAAATAATAATACAGAATGATTAAATATTACTTCAAATGAGATTTGAAAAGAGCGAGGAAGCTGATGAGACATGAACAAAGTTTCATGTGGCAGGAGATAAGATGAACACTTGTTAAAACTGTAACAAGCTTTTTGTGAAGGGACAGAGATGAAGCCAGTGCTAGATGAGATGAAGGAGCAGAAAGAAGAAAAGAGAGGGAGGTTCTGCGTGGTGGGTGCTGCGACTCCACAGAGGGTTCTAATAGCAAGGAGGGACATTTCAAACTGGATCCTGAAATGGATGGAAAAATAGAGGAACTGCATGAGAAGATGGCAGTGTTGTTGTGCTCCTCTGTCCTTGTAAGAAAGTGGAAGCAGCACTCTGCACCTGCTACAACCTGGACTCTTGGTCTTGCAGAAGCTGTGAAGAAGGAACTGGCAGTAGTTGCAGTGAGGAGAGGGATGAAGTCATGGGAAGGATTTGATTGGCACTGGAGTCCAAGCAGCAGTGTGTCTGAGCAATGATACAGAGGTGGAGCTAGGCAGACTTACAGATATGTGAGGGTTAGGTGATTTAAAAATCCCTTTTTAAACTGAAGGGGACAGCACCCATGGGGGAAAAGTGCACAGCTTCACTGACTAGCAGTATCCCATCCCATGAGAAAGAATCAAACCTGGCAAGATTTGGAGCCTGACTTTGCTGCTCTCAAGGTCACATGAAAGACTAACGCAGGCTGTTAGGAGTTTCTAAATTTAAAACAGACCCCACTTACCACATGGTAGGCAACAGAAGCTATTTATTCACTTTGAACACATAGAGCTACTTAATCCTTCTATGATTAGAGGCTAGTGAAGTTAAGCTAATTCGGCTTCTGCAGGCGCTGCTCTATTTGATGGAGGCAGCCCATTTTAGGGAAAGGCCTGCTGTTGCTGTGGCGAAACAAATAGTTTTCCCCTTTGAGCTAAGAAAAACTTACTATTGATTTTGGCTTAAGAGTGATAAGTGGTTTCTTTATGATTCTGATCATGTTTACAGAGCTATTATTTTGGACATTGGCCTCATATACAGTTGCAGAAGATTCAGCGCTACAGTATGTCTCACAGAAACTTACTGAGAAGTTTCCAAGATCTCTAATTTTTTGGCTCCAGAGCCAGGAAAAGTAGGCTGAGTATATGAAATTGTATCTCCACTGGCATATGGCCTGACAGCCTGTAGATATTGATTGTTTTAGGAGAAAGGTCAGGAGAACGCAAGAGCCTGGCTGTTTTTCTACTTATGAGCAAAGGTTTGGTTGATCACAAAAGACCACATTGCGATCATCTAAATTCCTCTTTAAAACCAACAGCCACACAGGGCTGTGAGGCTGATTGCAAAGAGTAACAGTTGTTTTTTTAAAGCAGTTTATACACTGAAATGCACAGAGACTCTGCAAGTGCTAGAGAACCACTAATTGGGAAACCTAGTGTAATGGTCACAGTTGGCAGTAGTAGGCACAAACAACAGAGATAGAAAAGCAACACAGGAGACACTGAGTTGCTGTTTTGCACTTGGAACATCAGTTTCCTAAGGACCAGTCATGCAAATGCTTGCTTATATGAGTCGGCCTATTGAAGTCAGTGGGCCAGCTTGCATAAGTGTGGACTATTCGAGTGAGTGAGCGTTTGTATGATCTGCCTCTGGGACAATATATGGGGCAGGGAGAGGGGGGGATGTGTGAATCCACAGCTTTGGGGTCTATTCCTAACTCTGCCTCAGGTTTCCTGGGCGATCTTGGGCAAATCACTTAAACCTCTCCTACTTACCGTTCTGTTTTTGTAGCTGTAAAATAAAGATATTAATAATTCCCTTTGAACAGCAATATGTTGAAGTTACATTAGAACTAGTAGGAAAACTGACTTTTTTCCAGCAAAGAAATTGAACAAAATTTTTTCATTTGAAATTTTTGGGACAAAATATTTGTTTTCCTGTGGGAACTTTCCAAACAATTTTTAAAAACTCACCCAGTATCAACATTTCAAAATGAAAGAACAAACTTTTTGACTTAATATGTCAGTTGGTTTTGGTGTTTAAAAAAAATGAAATGAGGTTGTAAGTTGCAAAGAAACAAAACATTTCCTTTCATTTTGAAATGCTGACTTGAAACAAAGTTTCCTTTTGAAATTTCCTTTGGGAAAACCATCTTTTTTTTTTCTGATTCGGTGTTAAAAATGACATTTTCCTGCCAAAATTCATGTTTTTATTAAACTGTTTGTGTTCAGATGGGGGGTTGTTTGTTTGGTTGGTTGGTTTGTTTGTGTAGAAAAGCTTTGCTCACAAAAAAATTCAACCAGCTCTAGCTGTGAGAAATAGAACCATTAAAAGGAAAGGAGGAGTGGAAAAGCAATGAACAGATACAGCAAATGGTAGAGTAAAAAATCCTCTCAAATCAGAAAGAAAAAGGGAAGAAAGTTTGAACAAATAAAAAATCCTTAGCATTTTCAGGGGAAAGGGACAGTTCAGACCCCCAGCCATAGAACTTCCATTAGTCGTCATTTATTTTCAGTATTATGCCTGGTGTTTAGAATAAGTTATTCATATATTTCTCCTGTCTTTGAGTAGAATATTTCAGTCTGCCCTCAGTGGTCTATTTTCAATCTCTTAGGCAGAATGCAAGCTGGCATTTGAGTTCCTCTTGAACTGCCAAGTCATCTTCCTGGGGCCTAATGACTGGGTGGCCATGGTATCTGGCATTTTCACAAGGTACCCCAGAATTTAGCATCCTTGTTGCAGAATTCAGTATTTAGGTGAAACTGGATGCCTGGCATTTTGTTGTCTGTCTCCCTGTCCTGCTGGGACCTGCCTGCAGCTGCCTCTTGCTATGTCCCTTTCCTCATGGCGGGTGCGGGTGTGCTGGTCTATAGAACCAGTCAGGAAAGAGGGCAAGAAACCAGAGCTAGAGGCCAGTTTGCAGATTTCTTCCTTTCAAAGTCAGACAAGAGGGGTTATCTTTATAGCATGATATTCATATTTTTTCATCTTCCTCCGCAGCATGGGGCACGGGTCACTTGCTGGAGGATTCTCTGCACCTTGAGGTCTTTAAACCATGATTTGAGGACTTCAGTAACTCAGACATAGGTTAGGAGTTTGTTATAGGAGTGGGTGGGTGAGATTCTGTGGCCTGCATTGTGCAGGAGGTCAGACTAGATGACCATAATGGTCCCTTCTGACCTTAAGTCTATGAACCTATGAATATTTACCAGCATCAGACTCTGCAACCCTTATATGTTGAGTAGCGCTTACTCCAGTGAGTAGTTCCATTGCACTCAGTGGGACAATACTTTTGAGGAAGTGCTACTCAGCACGAATAAGGATTGTAGATTTTGGTTCTTGGAATGATAATTATGGAACTAGTTAGGAATGTTCCGACAAAACGATTTTTCTTGGAAAATGTCAATTTGTCAAAAAATTAAACATTTCACAGGAAAGGGACATTTTTAACTAAACTTGCATTGGGATGATTTCTCAGATCCAAGATGGAATTTCTGGTCCAAACTGAGTTGCAAGGGAAGAAAGAGAGAGAGAATATGGTCAGCTGCTACGGTAATGAGGGCCATATAAGTACCTAAGATAGAGAAATTTAGCCAAGACATATTAATGAAACATTCTTGATTTGGGTCCTATCTTGCTGCCATTGTCATGTGTGTAATCCCATTGTCATTTACTCATTTGAGTAAGGAATGTTCCCGTGAGTGAAGATTGGAGAATGAGGTTCCTAAATAATAGGTTCCCCTTGCTACATCTCGGGGGCAGGGGGAAGCAGTGCCCCATCCTAACATAGCAGGAACTTGGATCATAGTCCTTTCCTCTCTCCACCCGGTCATTCTCCTCCCCGATCCTGTCCCCAACCCCGTCCGCCCACCCAGGGGTGTCTCTAGGTATTTTGCTGCCCCAAGCATGGCAGGCAGGCTGCCTTTGGTGGCTTGCCTGCGAGAGGTCCCTGGTCCCGCAAATTCAGCGGCAGCCTGTGGGAGGTCCGCCAAAGCTGCGAGACCAGCGAACCCTCCGTAGGCATGCCGCCGAAGGCAGCCTGCCTGCCGCCCTCGCGGCGACCGGCAGAGCGCCCCCCGTGGCTTGCCTCCCCAGGCACGTGCTTGGCGTGCTGGTGCCTGGAGCCGCCCCTGCACCCACCTCCAGTGCCTAGGAGGCACCATGAGTAGACACAGCACCATCTCCTTTTGCTGACTGCATCCCAGTTTCCTAAGAGGACTCATTGAGCTCCATGTTGTTAAGGTGCCATGTCATCCTTTTCTGAATGTTGGGCCTTGATTATAGGAGCTGGATCACTTCTCCATTTATGCAAGAACGGTCTCTTGGCACAAGAGAAAGCAATGGAGACAACAAACCAAGATTTTCAAATGCGGGTGCCCAAAGAGAGACTCCTGGCTGCTGGCTTTCCAAAGCATTCAGCATCCAGCCGTTCATGCAGACTTGTAAGGGAGCCATGAGACACTGAGCAGTTTTTAAAATCAGGTTATACTTATTCAGGTGCCTGAGTGTGGATTTAAGTGCCTAACTGCAGGCCTTCATTTCTAGAAATCATGGTCCCAGTCTTTAAGTGTTATATTATTTAGTGAGTAAGGTTTCAACAAGTCTGCCACATTGAGTGTTGCCTAATCATTCGAGCACTGGCCTGGCGTGCGGGAGAGCCAGGTACAAATCCTGGCTCTGAATCAGGCAGAATAGAGTTTTCTGTTATGCAGGAGTCAGACTATATGATCACAATGGTCCCTTCTGGCTTTATAATCTATTAATCTAATCTCTGAGCCTTCAGCAAGAATGATCTCTTCTGCAATCCAAACTGAAATGGAAAGGCACAGCAGCTGAGAAAGGTTTGTAGCATTTGAAATTGCATCAGTTCTAAGTTTTCCATCCCTATAGCTGCCTTGCTGGCAGGGGCAGCTCTAGGGATTTTGCTGCCCCAAGCACGACAGGCAGGCTGCCTCAGGCGGTTTGTCTGCAGAGGGTCCACTGGTCCCGCGGCTTCAGCAGACTTCTCGCAGGCGTGCCTGCGGGCGGTCCTCTGAAGCCGCGGGACCTGCAGGAAGTCCACCGAAGCCGCAGGACCAGCGGACCCTCCGCATGCAAGCCACCGGGAGCAGCCTGCCTGCTGCCCTCGCGGTGCCAGCAGAGCGCCCCCCGCAGCTTGCTGCCCCAAGCACACGCTTGGCATGCTGGGGCCTGGAGCCACCCCTGCTTGCTGGTAAAATCCAAGATTCTTGTCCTCTGTGTATGCTTAAACCCTGCTGCACCATTGTATGCTCTTCAGCCAGAATTCTCAGGGGGGTCACATGGCAGTTCTACTATTCAAACCCTCCTCCAGCATGGGGAATGGATTAAAAGCCACAATCTGACTCTTGTGGTCAGATTTTCCAAAGAACTCAGGGCCCAGCTTCTCCCACTGTTCTTGGGGCTGTTGTTAGTGGAAATGGTTGGGTGTGGAGGAATAACACTTCTGTAAATGGGGCCACTTCCCTTAGAAACCAGAACGGGAACATGTCTGAAAAAGTGGCATGCAATTTTTAAACTCCAGGCATTTGAGGCAGAGATGGGGCTGAAGGAAATATGGATAGTTAAGGTGGTTTGTCATTGGGTCCATAGGCAGTCTGTTCAATTATAGATTTTTAAATTATGTTTTGATACTATGGGTCTTTAAAACTATTGAAGTGCCCAGAACACTGGCTAGAGGCTTGTGGACATTTGCGGGATTTAAGTGGCAACTTTTGCTGGCCTTCTGCATAGAGATGAATTTTGCCATAGAACTGTAAGCATTTGTATATAATATGGAATAAAATAGCAGTGTGTGTGTGTGTGTGTGTGTGTGTGTGTAAAATTTACCTTTAAGAGTTACATTTTACATAAAAATATAGAATCAAATTCACTACTGGCACCGTAGATCTATCTCTACAGAAAACAATTAAGAAGTGTCCATTAACATCAGCAGGACATTTGACCTATAATTTTAAATCCTGATCTGTCCTACCGGATCTGAAAGTCAGGAGAATTACACATTAATGATAACAAAAGAATAAGCAGTGTCTAATTGTGCAACCAAATTCAATATGTAAGATTGTTATACACAGGAGAGAAAGTAATATGTACACAATGTATTAAAAACTATAACGTACAAAAGTGACTAGCATCCATGGAACAGGTCCACAACCATTCTAAAAATCAATCCAGTGGATTAATTTGCAAAGATTCAGTTTCTTTGTCACTTTCTTGACCTTTAAGGTAAAGCCTAATTCCAATTACTTCAGTTATAAAGTCCATAATTCTTGTAGGTTCTGCAGTGTGCAACACATTATCATTTTACAGTGTTCCCCTGATTTGCAGCACAAAACATGCACTCCTTATGGGAATTTGTTGGCAAGCATTTGGGGCAGCTGGAAGTGATCACAAAGTGCAATTACTGTCTGTACATATCCACATCTGGAAACCAGTTCTTTGCAGATTTTAAAATAGCCTAATGAAGAATGGAACCTTATACTTGAAGAGATGGCAAGGGCGAAGGGGTCTCAACGCCAAATTTGTTAGAGAGCTAGAATAAAAAGAACACACTGTACAGAAATAAAAATTAATTAATGGAAAATTAATTATTGTCCAAGTTGTTTGCGATCCTTCTTCGTGGATGGTGAAATATCATCCATGGGTAAGGGTGCTGTGAAGTTCCCCATTAAATGAAATATTTAACTTTTACCATTATATGTTTACCACTGGTATTGGTACAATGAAGTCCGTTGGCTGATGTTATCGTCAACATGTAGACACATGGAGTAATGGGTAGAAAGATACACAGGTTGGAGATGTGCTGAAAAAGTGGAAAAGTTAAATTGGAAAACTAGAGGCAATCATTGACTATTAGCAGTAATATAACTAAAATGCTTACTGTGCATTCCCTGTGACCCAGAAGTGAAACATGATATATGTATAGTACCCAGTACTCATCTCATTGTTCTTTAAAATATACTGGATATCCATTCATGTAAACCCATTTATAATAATTATTACGCCAACTTGCTTATTGTCTAAAATTCTAGTACATTTATAAAATGGGTCCATCGGAAGCTCAAAAGTATTCATTAATGCATCTGTGATTCTGGATACTCGACTTCAGACACTTGGGGCTTGAATTTCAGGGATGCTGGCAACCTGCCACTACAGTTGAAGTCAATGAGAGTTGTTGGTCACCAGCACCTCTGAAACTCAGGCACAATTGTCTGCAGTGGGCCGCAAAAATCAGTGACCCAATCTGAAAATTATGCTGTAAGTTTTCCTAAACATGTCTAAAATTGGTTTTAATTTTTAATCTGAATGTATGGAATTACCTACTTAGAGGTGTCTTTACTCATGCACTTCCCAAAACAAATTGTAGCTTTTCCTCCCAGTTTTTTCTGGCTTTGGTATATGTATTTAGTTTATGTATGTAATACAGTGATTTTTACTTCTCTCTGGGATGAGATATAAAACCACAGTTCTGACCACACAAGAGCATTAAAGATTCCATGGCACTTTTTGGAAGAGCATGTCCTGGCCCATATTCCCACTTGAGGAAATACATTCTCCTGACCTAAATTCAGCATATAGTTTCCTATGGATTTATGCTTCACTCCCTGTCCTGTGTAGTCTCATAAATGCTATTAAACAAATACAGCATTCCACCTTGAAGGTGGCTGCATTTCTTTGATTAGGTAAATGATCTGTGTGCAGTTTGTAAAATTCTTTGGAATCAGTCTGGATGAAACATTTTGTATCATTTAATTAATTCCTCGTTATTATTTCCCTGACTCCTTCTCAAAGAGCCCATATAAAGCATCGAGCCTTTCACTGATTCCAAAAAGAGTTGTATCAAATCCTGTGTGAGCACTTCTAGCTTTGAATGAATTTTAATTATGTTAATAGTCTCAAACAAAACAGTGCATACATAAAACATAAATACAAGCCAATGATTCTGTACAAATATATCAGATAATAACAGCAATGGTTTTGCAGCCATTCTAAGATGTCTTTTTCTTTGAGGGGTGGAGAGGAAACGGATGATAATTAAAGCAATAGGAGGGGGTGATAAACCCAGAATAGTTGGGTTTGGCATGTCAGAGTTCTGATATCTTGAACTACTGTTATCCATAAACTTAAGCAGGCATCGGCTGGCTAGGTCAGAGGACAGGATGCTATGTTACAAGCATAGGCCACAGTAGACATGCACATGTCCTGCCCTCAGATTTCCTAACCACGTGTGACCTCAGTTCAGATTCTTTCAGGCAAAAATATAGGCCATTTATGAGCTATACCGTGCAGTTTATTATCCCATGCACGCTTGGTCAGTCTACCTCTGTACAGGAGAGCAGATCCCAAGACATTGTGTCATGACCTTGCTTAAAAAACTAAAGTTCATAGAATTTGAGTTTGGCTTGGCAGAGCTCGGTGCCAGGGGAAGTTTGCCTGAGTTGCTTACCCATCTGTTCTCCTTAATATAGTCCTCTGCCTTCAAAGCACAGTGACTACTTAAAGCAGGGTAGGGCTCCTCTCGCTATATTCTTATTATGAGCTAAATTTAGATTAAACTGTCACATTAAAGATTAATAGACTTTTAAGGCCAGAAACCATCTACTCTGACTTCCTGCATAAAACAGATCACAGAATGATACCTGGATCCAGCCCATAACTTCTAGCTGAGCTACAGCTTATTAAGAATGCTTAGAGGTATTACTTCTGAATCAGATATCAAAGTAAAGTAATGTGTTGCTCTGGGAATCTCTCTGACTTGAAATGACATTAACCTCCTTTCTCCCCATTTTGGGACATTGTACTTGAATCCACACCACCATTACTGCCAGCAATTCAATGAGCTTTGTATGACAAGAGGCTGGTATAGCAGACACACACACAAGGTAACAGCAGTAGCCTGACTTTTTCCTTTTGTTTCTTCACGCTCCTCAGCCATTCCCTCTTCAGCACCTGTGACATGAACAACAACAACAAAATTCACACAGAGAGGGGAAAGATCTAAAATCACGGCTCACTGAGACAATTTCAGCTCTCAGTACACCTTATTTAATGGGACATTTATCCTTATATTAATATTTTTACAGCAGGGCCTAGAGTCTGTTAATGCGTATATACATAATAAAAGTCTCTCCGTTGTAGACGAGATAGACAAAGGGTTGGAGAAAGGAAGTAGTGTTGTTAATAGTGGTTGAAAAATTTTCATCCAAAGTGTTTTTAAATGGAAAATCAGGTTTTTGCAAAAAGAGGTTGCTTTCCATGGAAAACTTTGATTTTTTGGGGGGGGGGGAGGGGTCTAAATATTTTGGCCAAAATATGAGCTGTTGTGCCCTGATATACCAGGGTACAATTCAGATCAAGGCAAAGCCATGTCACCCCTGCCTTGTAACCTGGGGTGCCCTTTACAATGGCTTGCTACTGTAGCCTCCAGAATGTGAGTCCCTCTCAACTACGTCTGTGTGCTACAGCCAGCCAGCTCTTTAAGGCTTTTCCCAGCCTTAAAGATTGCCATAGAGGGATCCCAGCACACAGAGGGACTCCAACACATTCTCAGCCTCAGATTTCCCCCCAGAAGTGTGTCTCTTGTACCACCCAGCCCTCTCCTGGACAGTGCAAATATATTAAGTCCATTATTCCTTTAAGGGAATAATATCCACACAACTTGTTACCCCAAATGGAAACACTTGAATTTGAACACACCGAATTAGGTAAAACAATAAAACAAGTTTCTTAACTACAAAGAGATTTTAAGGGAGTATGAGTAATGAGGCATAAAGTCAGAAATGGCTACAAGAAAAGTAAAGATCAGTTAGGCACCAATAAGTGCTTGAACAAACTACATTAGATTCAAAGCAAAGTTTCGTCACCACGTGCTTTCAGCGGTCTTACTGACCAAGCTCTATAGATCAGGACCCCTGCCCTCGAGTCCAACGGCTGCTTCCTTTGTCTCTCCAGGTGCAGTGAATGCAATGACCAGGGAGAGAGATAGGAGTGTCTTGGAGCATCTCCCCCTTCTTTTTATAGTCCCGTCCTTGCTTTGAGAAGCATTTCCAACTGGGAGCAAAGCAGCAGGCAGTCTGTGTGGAAGGGAACACCATGCTGTTTCTTTGCTAAGATGTAGAATTTTTTGTCCCTGCCCCCTTTCCTGCCAAAGAATGGCCACTTAGCATGTGATGCCCCATCACACGTGTTTACACATGGCTGAGGCATCAAGGTACCCTTTTGTTTGTTTGTTTGTTTGTTTTTTCCCTGAGGAACTGGTTTGGCCAATCCCCAGCCTTATCTGGTCATGATTTCAGCTTTCGTTTATAACTTCACATATAACACTGCTGCATGCATTTTGCCATGTTATTATTGACCAGCAAATTATGAGTTTTAAATTATACCTCACAAGGCATATCTTGTATAAACATCATTACAATGGTGCATAGGGTGTGAACACAGGGGTATATTCTGCCACAAGTGCTTCATGGGAATTTGCTCCTCATGGCCCCATTCTCCTCTGGTCTAGGCTTCCCAGCTGGACTCCATCTCCCAAGCTCAGTGGTTTGAGCATTGGCTTGTTAAACCCAGGGTTGTGAGTTCAATCCTTGAGGGGACAATTTGGGGATTGGTCCTGCTTTGAGCAGGGGGTTGGACTAGATGATCTCCTGAGGTCCCTTCCAACACTAATAATCTATGATTCTATGCCCACCAACTCCATGAATGTACATCTTCCCCTCCCACAAAGGGGAAATCATGTTGTATTATGGGAGATATAATCCAGGTTGGGATCAAGGCCTACAGGATCTCTCCTACAGGGAAGAACGAGGCAAAAAGTAAAATTTTCATGAGGCCAAAATAATGTGGGTTTTGAGTTTTTAGTGAAAACGAGATGTTTTTCCATGGAAAATTTTGATGAAACAAAGGGTTTTTTCATAAAAATCTCTGCAGAAAACCATTTTAAGGCCATCTCTAATTATTATCTCACTTTACAGATGGTAAAACTGTAGAACAAAGAAATTAAATGGCTTGCACAATATCACAGAAGAAATCTGTGACAGTGGAGCAACTGAGCTAGAGTGAAGTGAAACTTTTCAATCAGAACTTTAAAAAAACAACGATTCAAGCTCACTGAAACATTTTGCGAATATACGTCAATTTTGCCAAATTGTTTTGGTTTAAAAAACTAAAAAAAATCTACAAAAGTCTAAAAATTTAATTTCAACATTTTCTAAACAATATGTATTGACATTTGGATTTAAAATTTTGTTTCAAAATTTCCTTGAATGTTTTTTTTATTTTTAAATTTACAAATGTGGTAAAAAAAAATCTCAAATTCAAAATGGGGTTTGGATCAAACAAATTTTTTTTTTCAATTTGTTGTAAATTTTGAAATATTTCATTTTCAGCTTGACCAGAAACAATCTTTTTTTTCTTCAGAATTTCCATTATTCACACAGCCCTAAACTGAACCCATTTTCTGAGTCCATGTCTGATGCCTTAACCAGAAGAGCATTAGTTTATTGTGGATTTCTGTCTGCTGGGACAGGAATGTGGCTATTAACTCATTGCATATAGATCACCAAACAGCTGATCTAAGGTAGCAATTTTTCATCAATTTGGACATGAGATGGATTTGAACCAGTGATCAGGAATTGAAAGTAGCAGTATCTCATATCCCAAGGGAGATGTAACCCAGCTGAAGAGCCTGGCCTGAAAAAGAGACTGAGGCAGGAAGCACCAGAATTATAACTCCCCTAAGGCACTGTGGCACCCTAAATAAGTGTTGAACTGACTCTAAACAAAATGTTGTGGTTCAGTTTAACAAAACTGACCCAAAACTAAATACATCATTTTGATTTCACCAATGGAAAATCTAAACATTTTGGGAAAATGGAAATTTTTCTGCAAAAAAACCCCAAGATTTTGGGTATGTTTATCAAAAATTATTTCAATGAAAAATTCCTGGCCAGTTCTAGTCTTATCCTAATCCTAATCGAGATTGTCAGAAATCATGAAGAATAAGGTTTTACATCCCTTCCAAAACTTGGATATTCTTGTTATCCATATAAATATCCAGTCCCTGTGTGAATCATGTTGTTATTTATCTCTAGAACACCTTGTGGCAATGAGTTCCAAAGTCTAATTTGTTGAATGAAAAAATATTATACTGAAAACACAGCCTTACAATGGCATTGAGGAGAAAATGATTTATTGTATCAAATTATCTGAAGAAATTAAATATATGTAGCTATATCTCTCTGTATCTTTTTAGAGAAGAGGTGCAAATATCTAATAAACAAGGGTTGGCATGAAATTAATGATTTTAAAATTACTGAGATACTTAACTCCTTTTAAAATCTTTCTTGAACAATGAATACAAGGAAAAGCCATTTGGATAATTAGAAAATAATGAAGACCTTATAAAAATAGCTGTTTAAATAAAACATATGAGGGAATACTTGGAAAATATGAAAAATCAGTGGTTCCAAATGATATGTATTGTTGACTAATAAGAGAATTACTAACACTCATTAATTATGGCTAAGAAGGTTATTGAATCGCTACCAATTATTATGATAAATCATGAAGAAATGGTGAGAGTCCACAGAACGGGGGATGGGGGGGAAATTACCACCAGTACTCAAAAAAAGGAAGGAAAAGGGAACCTGGTGATGGCTCTCATTATAAATCCTGAGCAGCCAATCGATTCCATTGTGTATTAGTCACTCGAGGGTAATGGCAAAACCCCATAATGTGGTTTTCACAAGCAGACTGGATACAATGCAATGTGGGGAATACTCCTGGAGCCCAAAGCTGTAGGCCCAAGCCCTGAGACTCGTTGCCCAGGGGATTTTTTTTTTGCATTGTGGACATACCCTTAGTAACAGACACACACTCAGAAGATTTCAGCTACAACTATACTAACTGTGTGCTCTCTATCACACAGACGCACACAAACATGCAAAAATTCCACTGCCCTTTGGTTGACCTTGAGCCCCCATGTCCCCAGTCTTAAAGGAACGGTCTCAAATTACAGAACACAAAAGTAGGCTAACCCAGGCTTGCTTCTTTCATATTTTTAGTGGTGTTGATCCCATGTCTTTTAGAGTTTGATAGACCTTTTGTTTTCCCTTTCTTACTTCCTTTCCTGATATCCCACTCGCCAGGGAAGAGTCACAGTGCCAATTAAAAGAGGCAATTATTGAGAAGATAGAGAGAAAATTATTTCCTACTTGGAAAAAGGAAGTTTATTTTTCTGGAGCTTTGGGATTAGTCATTTTACTCAATGAAAGAATCATTCAGTGACATCTGTGGGCTTTGGACCAGGCCCACAAACATCATGCAGTGGCCGAGAAGCCAGCTTCCAAGAAAAGTTACACCTCTCTCCCTTGGTGCTGCCCATTCATACAACACCATTAGGTGCTTTTTTGCCCATATCATCTCTTGCATTCCCTGTCCTCACCAGCCACTCAGTCAGATCCAAATGTCAAATATCTTTGTCCTCAGCCATTTGGGCATAGTAAAAAGCATTTTTGTTCCTTATACATGCTCTATTTTTGGAAAACTATTATTATCTCACATGATTTAATTCTGGCCTTTACATTTTAAATTTTGCCATAATTTCAGTCCTTTTTTAACCTCCTCTAAGTCAAATCATCCATTTTTCATCCTTGGATTTTCCTTCAGATCAGGTGTTCTCAGCGTGGTAAAGAGAAAATGGCCTAGATCTTGGGCTGTACTGCAGATGCTTTGCATAGCATCGCCAGTGTAAAACACCCCTAAACTCAGCTTCAGTAGCCCTAGAAGGGTAACACCACTGTAGGGAGATCTTTCAGTGACACAGAGCTAATGTAACAGCTTCTACACCTCTCCACATCACACAGTCATGGATGAGGCTTTCTTGTGCACCAGCAATTTCCAGTGGCCCTTATGACCATTAACTGCCAATGAAAGTTAGAGCAGTCTTCAAGTTGCTTTATCTTTCCTAGGGACTGGCCTGCTGCACAGCTGACCCAGGATGTAGCAAACATGGAGGTACTTTTGTTTCTTCCCCCAACATGCTTCTTGTCCATAGCTGAAGATTGTGGCTAGACCGGGTTGAAAAATCATAGCACTTTCCATCAGTAGATCTGAAAGCACTTCACAGGCTTTTTAAGGTATTTATCATCACAACTACCCTGTAAGGAAAGGCAGTGCTATTATCCACATTTCACAGCTAGGAAGCTGAGGCACAAAGAAGTTAAGTGATGTGCCCAAAGTCATATGGGAAGTGTTTGGTAGAGAAAGGAATTGAAGCCACATCTCCCAAGTCATAAGCTAGTGTCCAAACCACTAGACCATAAGTTTGGTGGGCACAGCGCAGTTCTTAGCAGATAATATCCAAATCATACAAATCACCACCCTTTGCCCTGCTTGTCACCCTCCTGAGCACTGAGTGGATAGGTCAAGGAATGAACTAGCACAAAGACTGAACTGTCTTCCAGAATGGTGGTTCCTCCAGCTTAAAATCTGAGACATCATGACTAGGCAGCAAGAGGTCTATGTGTTACTCTCAGAGCTGTACATGTTTTCTGGTTTAAAAAATGTTTCACTTTCCAGGGCTGTCAGTCAAATCCCTTTTGCCAATGAATAAAAAAAAATTCGCCCACGCCCCGTGTGTGTGACAGCAAAAGAACAAACAGTACACTCATTTTCTGAAAAGGTCCTCCATTCACAGATTTAACTTTCATTGCTGTCATTGGTAGGTGCACATGTTTAAGTTAAGGGCAGTACTGCATCTGGCCCTAAACGTTCAAGTCCTCTAGAATGACTACACTCACTTAATACGTTACTTTTTATGCCTTTAAAGTAAGATTCTACTCTGAAAAGTGACTTTGAAAAAAAAATTATTTCATTGGACTCCATGCTTATTAGGTCTCCATGACCTCAAATCTTCTCAGTTTACATGTAGAATGTTTTTTCACCCTAGCTGCCAGCTTTGCAAACTGAAAGTCAAACGCTGTTCTTCCTGGCTCACTCATCCCCATTAATAAAGATTTTGCAATCAGAATGTTGTTTACACATTGATTCATTAGTCTCAATAGAATCTGGTTGACTCACCCAGAGCAGTGTTGGTCCTGCAATCTGCAGAACAAAAAGAATAAAAAGTACAATATAGTGTAAACTTTTTTTAGTTTGAAAGATAAGCAAATATGACTGAAAACACACACACACACACAAGGAGCAAGACAATTGCTTAAAAAGTTTTTACTTAGTCATTTTTCTGAGTTGTCAGAAAAATTAAAAAAATACACTGTAACTATAGTGCATCTCCAACTCAAGCCAGCTAAAAGAAATAGTTCATTAATATTACATTTTGTTTTACTGAGGCAAGCCTATATTTTGGGAGGTATGTTCCAGATGGATTTCTTTTTGATACAGGATATTAAATACACTTGTAGAATCAAGAAAATTTACTACTCGAAGTCTGGTATGCTAGGCAAACTTTACTAATTGATTTCAGCTGAATTTTTGCCATGTGGCTTGCACCTAGTCAGTCATCTTTCCTATACCAATTCCCACAATCATTCCTAGAGACCTTCCGAGACCTCAACAACAGAGAGTAATAAAGTGTCCTGATGGTGATACAAAATTAGGTTTGTTTTCAAACCAAGATTCTGAGGAACTGATCTTTACGGCCCTCATTCTGCAAAGCACTTAAGCACATTCTCAAGTGCAGCCCTATTCAGCGCAACACTTTAGCACTTGCTTACGGTCCAGATTTTTAAAAGTATTTAGGCATTGTTGCCCTCAGCACAGCAATGTCTAACTGAATTAGGAGCCTAACATCTCATTTGCAAAAGAGGTTTAGGCACATCAAAGCCAAAATTCCATTAGGCTCCTAAAGCAGTTGGGTGTTGCAATACTGAGCACAGCAACAACTAAATGCCTTTAAAGTCTGGGCCTGAGGGATTTGCTGAATTGAGACCTATCTGGTTTAATGACATTGGTTGTAATTGGTGACTTTAACTTTAGTATGTCAGGAGAGTCACAAAACTTGCAAAAAGCTGTAATTTTTTTTAAAAAATCTCACCACCAACAAAAAAGGCAACTGCTGTAAATAGACTTTACTATCCATTTAAATTAGGTTAAATAAGATTATGGTAAATTGCCAAGTGATTATTTGCCACATTTTTATTCTAGCATGTGTGTCCCTCTGCAATAAGAAATATAAATCTATTTTAAATTGTTGCATCTCAATAAATAAGATCTTAATAATTGAGTGGTAGCAATCTCATTAAATCTTCCAGAGTCATTTAGTTGCACAAGTCATTGTTCGCTAGTTAAATTCCAACTGTTTATTAAAACATGTTCATTGAGACTCAACAGCTCTCTAATGATGATACATAGCTGTTACATTTCAGTCAACTTATTCCCAGCACAATAATTAAATGGTATTTCATTATTTGTCTTATTAAAATTGGCAGGTAATAATGATACTGTGGCCTGCAGTTGTACAGTATTACATCAGGCTGTGATCTTGTCAAATCTCTTAAGATAAGCAGAGCTAGATATAGTTTGTACTTTTCTAGAACATCTAGGTGCTGCAAGAAGTGATGTGCATGACTGATACTCCTTCCTCCAAGTCTGTACGAGCCAGAGCTATAGCAGGACGCTAGGAGGCAACGTGGCACTGTCTATCGAATGAGATTTAAAACTAAATGCATATACACAATACTTGTGGGTCAACTCCAGAGAAATTCTCAGCACCTCCGGTTCCCACTGAGCAGTTGTGGCAAGGAAAAGGTAGCCAATAAAAGTCAAATCTTGTACCTTGCTAGGTAAATGTCCTGGATTCGTGGTATGATCAATTAATGAGAAATGTTTTGGTGACTGTAATGTTTCTGTCTGGTGGCTCATTGACTGACTGTGGCATCATTCAATATGTTGCCAGAACTCAGTTCTTCATGGAGCTTAGAGGAGACTCCATCTTGATTTTGTAGTTTCAATTGAGATAACTCAAATCTAGAGGAGGATTTTCAAATATGCTCAGCTCTGGTCAGACTGCTCTCCCTGAAGTCAATGTTGACAGTTCCTTTGACTTTCATGGCAATAGAGTTAGTTCTTAATAAAATCAGCTGCTTTTTAAGCTTATCTTCAGATTCTCAAATGTGTATTTCCAGCCACTCTGAGGCTTGACCGCCTCTTTGTAACCAGGGTTTCCACCCCAAAATCACGCACTTTCCCTGGATTGATGTTTTCAGTTAGCTGGTTAGAGATGTAAACACTCAGATTTGTGCCTACAGTTCAAGAATCTCACTCAAGTAGGGGAAGCCACCCTTCTGAAAATGTATTGATGGGGCAAGATCCACAGCTGGTGTAAATCTTCATAGCTTCAATGAAGCCAGCAGAGCTACATCAATTCACACCAGCTGAGGATCTGGCCCATATTGTCTATTGCTCCATGTATAGCAGAGTAAATGAGCCAGATCCGCAGCTGGTGTAAATCACCATAGCTCCATTGCCATGCTGATTCACATTGCCAGCTGAGTATTGCCTCTTATGTTCTAATATTGCAGTTTAAAATAAAAATTGTAAAGGGATCTGAGATGACAAAATTGTGCATTTTTTTTAAGAGCAAACATTATGTGATTAGTAAGAATCAGACTCAGATGTCACTTACATCAGTGTAAATAAAGAGTAGCTCCTTTGAAATCAGGGCAGACTGCGATAGCTAAATCGGGCCGCAGGAAATTGGAACATTTAAAATAATCTGACAGGCCTACGCATAGTGATATGTTAAAATGACAGATGCGAAGGACAGATTTTGGAAAAGAACAAAACTCCAAGCTGGATGGGGAATTTTAAAGCCTCCCAGAGGTTTGCTCCATTTGGATCCCAGGTTTTCATTCCACGTTGCTGTTATTTTATTTAGCACTTGGGACCATGATAAGGACCCCATTGTGCTAGGTTCATCTTTAGTTAGAAGTTAGCAGTAGGACTCCAATTCTGCATGGAGTCAGACTCTATTAAGCGAAGCATTTAAGCACACAATTAAACTTAAATTATGTGCTTCTCTGCTTTGTTGAACAGGGGAGGACCTAAGCACATGGTTTGCTGATCTGGAACTTAGAGAAGCGGATTGTAGTTAGATAGTAGGCTGTGGGCAGAAGGAAGAGAGAAAGAACTGGACAATACTTTGATTCTTTAAAAAAAATCATCTGAATTGGTTCAGAACCATGTTAAGGAGTGACTTATTTGCTTTTCCACAGTTGTCTTGTAGTAACATTATAGCATTAATTGTGAAGTATCCCCTGCAGCTTCAGTCGGGTCAGGTTACCAGTGCTGCCGGGCAATCTCCTGGGCTTTCAGGTTTTTCTTCTTGTAATGATTCTGCAGCCAAGTAGGCTGTGACTCCTCAAAGGGAGTTAGGAACACACCTCGGCTGCTGGCAGTATGTGCATGCAGACAGCTATTTGGAGATGGACAGGTAAACGGAAAAGAGTGCAGGCCTTGCTGAGCTAGAGTGCATGATGCACTCAAACTCTCCATGGAGGAGCATCTGGAGAAGATCAAGGAGGGAACAATGTGAACGCTGCTCATGGAGCCAAAGTTGGGAAAGCTGCTAGTGAACATTCACTAAAACCTTTGTGCCAGAGAGCAACAAACAGCTTCTCCAGCCAGTAACAATAGCTTCCTGCTGCTTGTACCAGACAGGTCTAGCAGTCAATCACTCACACTCATGCAGTAGTCCCCACTGAATCACCATACTTAGAGTTATACAACATGTATGGAAGCCTGTGCCTCCGTAACCTTTGTACAGCAGTAGTGAATGAAAAGGAAGGGCTTGTGTTAAATCTGTTCTCCACAGTGTGTTCAGCAAGCTGAGTTCCCAGGGGCCATCTCTAAGTGGTAATAATCCATCCTTCTCCTTCCACTGTAGCCTAGGCAGATGTGTGTCTTGGCACCAACAGATTTATTTTTAAATTTGTACAAGCAGAAGGCTGGTTTTGTGGCTGAGGCAATAGGATTGCCAACTTTCTAATCACACAAAACTGAACACCCTGCCCTGCCCCCTGCCCTCCTGAGGCCCCACCTGAGGCCCCCCTCCCCACTTGCTCCATCCCCCCTTCCTCCATTGCAAGCTCTTCCACACCCTCACTCACTTTCACCAGGCTGGGGCAGGGGGTTGGGGTGCAGGAGGGAGGTGAAGGCTCCAGCTGGGGTGCGGGTTCTGGGGCGAGGACAGGGATGAGGGGTTTGGGGTGCGGGAGAGGGCTGGGGCAGGGGGTTGGGGTGCAGGAGGGAGGTGAAGGCTCCAGCTGGGGTGCGGGTTCTGGGGCGAGGACAGGGATGAGGGGTTTGGGGTGCGGGAGAGGGCTGGGGCAGGGGGTTGGATGCAGGGGAGTGTGGGCTCTTGGCTAGGGTTCTGGACTCCAGGGGGGGCCAGAAATGAGGGGGTCAGGGTGCCGGAGAGGTTTCTGGGCTGGGGCAGGAGGTTAGGGTGTGTGGGGGGTTGAGGACTTTGGCTGGGGGTGCAGACTCTGGGGTGGGGCTGGGGATGAGGGGTTTGGGGTGCAGGAGAGGGCTCTGGGCTGGGGCCAAGAGGTTCAGAGTGTGGAAGGGGTGCAATCTTTGGCTGGCGGTGTGGGGTCTGAGATGGGGATAAGGGGCTTGGGGTGAAGGAGGGGGTTCAGGGCTGGGGCAGAGGGTTGGGGTGTGAGAGGCGGATTGCGGGGGACTGGCTCCGGGAAGGAGTTTGGGTGCAGGAGGGGACTCTGGCCTGGGGGAGGGGGTAGGAGCACGGGAGGGATGAGGACTTTGGCTGGGGGTGCAGGCTGTGCACTGGGGGGGGATGAAGGGTTTGGGGTGCAGGAGAGGCTTTGGGCTAGGGCCAAAAGGTTCAGAGTGCAGGAGGGGTGCTGGCTTTGGCTGAGGGTCTGGGGTGGGGACGGAGATGAGGAGCTTGAGACGCAGGAGGAGGATCAGTGCTAGGAAAGAGGGTTGGGGTGTGAGGGGTGGGTTGCTGGGGATGGGCTCCCAGAGGGAGTCTGAGTGCAGGAGGGGACTCTGGGTTGGGGGAGGGGGTTGGGCTAGGGAAGGGGGTTCAGGGTCCAGGTGGCACTTACTGCAGCTATCAGGAAGTGGCCACCAGGTCCCTGAAGCCCCTAGGCACATGGGCAGCCAGTGAGGCTCCAAGCGCTGCTCTCACATCTGCAGGTGCTGCCCCCGCAGCTTCCATTGGCTGAGAACGGCAAACCACAGACACTGGGAGCTGAGGGGCTCCATGCTTGTGAATGCTCCAGGTAAACAAAACGTCCAGGCCCACTAGCGGCTTACCCTAACTGGCCAAGAGCCAAAGTTTGCCAACCCCTGAAATATAGGATCGGCTTATGAAAGGGTCGTACAGTTTTTGCTATTTTTACCTAACCATCTTAGAGGGGACGGCTTACAAATGAACAGGCTAATGAACGAGTATATATGGTAATTGTTTAATAATTTGTTCCAGTATCTTTTCAGGTATCGAAGTTAGGTTGACTGGTCTATAATTCCCTGAGTTCTCTTTGTTTCCCTTTAGGTACTATGTTTGCCCTTCTCCAGCCCTCTGGGACTTCATCCGTCCTACAGGAGTTCTTGAAGATAATTGCTAGCACTTCAGAGATTGCTTCAGCTAGTTCCTTATGTACCCTTGAATTTTATCAGGCCCTGCTGACTTGAAAACATCAAATTTATCTAAATATTCTTTAACATGTTGTTTCCCTGTATTTGTTTGCATTCCTTCCCCCTTGTCATTAATATTACTTGTGTAGAGTATCATCATTCTCTAGTTTCTAATGTATTTATAGACTCTCCTCTTTCTGCCTTTTATGTCCCTTGTCAGGTCTGACTCATTTTCTGATTTTGTCCCTAAATGTTTGTGTTATTCTTTTGTACTCCTTCTTAGCAATTTGCCCATGTTTCCACTTTTTGTACAATTTCTTTTTGATTTTCAAGTCATTAAAAAGCGCCTGATTCAGCCATATTAGCCTTTTACTATTCTTCCTATCTCATCAGGACAATTGACAGCAATGTGTTTAATATTGTCTCCTTGAGAAACTGCCAGCTCTCCTGAATGCTTTTATCTCTTAGGTCCTATGGAAAGAAAATCTTACCTACCAGTTCAGAGTCTACTGAGGTCTGCTTTTTTTTACGTTCATTGTCCTTATTCTGCTACTCTGACTCCTTCTTTCCTTAGAATCATGAAATGTATCATTATATGATCACTTTCACCCAAATTTCCTTCCACCTTCAGATTTGCAACCAGTTCCTCCCTGTCAGTCGGGATCACATCTAAAGTGGCTGTCCCTTGGATTACTCTCTTTACCTTCTGAAACAAAAAGTTGTCCCCAGTATATTCCAAGAACTTATTGGACATTGTGTTTCGCTGTGCTACTTTTCCAACAGATGTCTGGGTAGTTAAAGTCCCCCAATGGTACGAGGTCTTGTGTTTGGGATATTTCTGATATTTATTCTAGAAATGCCTCATCAACCTCCTTTTCCTTTTTTGGTGGTCTATAGTAGACCCCTACCATGAAACCACCGCTATATTTGCCCCTTTTTATCTTTACCCAGAGTGTTTCAACTGGTCTGCCTCTCACCTCCTTCTGGATCACATATTCTTGATGTATAAAGCAGCATCTCCTCTCTTTTTCCCTGCCTGTCCTTCCTGAACAAGCTTTACCCCTTCCTCTAGACCAATATTCTAGTCATGAAATTTATCCCACCAGCCTTCATCAACCCACCCCCAACATACATAGCAGAGGCAACATTGTGTCTCAGAAACACCCCCTCTGAGGCACAGTTCCAACCAGGACTCCCCCAGGGAGGTGTGTGTGTGTGGAGTGCAGGTTTATGAGGCTCATTTTTGGTGAGTACAGAATACTCCCCACCTGCCCTGTCAGCCACTGATGCTGGCCAGTGCAGGAGAGGTAGAGTTATGGCACTCGCAGCTTCTCTCCATCCCATTTGCTCCCTGCAGGGGGCATCAGGCACATAGCCTCTGCACTAACCACAATACCCCAAGCTAAGGTCCAAATAATCGAAGATGGCTGTGGGGGTGGGGGATCCTCACTCCATCTCTTTAAGCATGTAGTCATGGTAGGGATATGTATTTAGGGACAAGGAAAGTAACAGAGAAGATTCAAACTGAGAATAGCAGCCACCCATGGGTACTACCTTAAATCTCAGTTTTGTACATGGGCACTTCCATTTGATAGCGGCCACCATATTTTGTAATTTCCAGTTGGAGATCATCAACCAGTAGGACTTATTCCCTACTGAGGTATCCTTTCTGAATAGCAGGGTAATTTGAGGAGTAGGGTCTGGAGAAGGCATGGCCAAGTGGTTGAGCTGGTAAAGCATCTGTCTCACCTGCAGCCTTTCCTATCAGAGGACCCTGTTCTGAGAGGAACCAGTTTGGCCCATTCCTCATTAGGATCAGCTCTATACAGTTTCATATGGAAAGCAGTGTCAGATTTCCATCAGTACCCTTGGGTAGGCCAAGCCAATCACTTATGAGCCACTGAGTAAGGAAGGGATTCCTTAAGTATATTCAGGAAGATTTTTGGCTATGTTTTGCCTGTTTGTGGGTAATGAGCAAAAAATAATGCATCCAAGTTAAATACATTAGCGATTTTGTACACAGCAATTAGAACCCTCCTAACATATTATTCCCCTCTGCTCGCCTGAATTTTAAAAAGGGTAAGGCCTTTAAAAACACATGCCGTTGTATCCCATTCCTTTTCATATCAGTTAGCCAAGTTGCCCTCTTCCTTATCTTCTTTAAGTGTTCAAAGGTAATTTTAAAGAAAACCTCATTTAGCTTTCATTTGACTTTGTTCAGCCTGTGCACAAATCAGAGCTGAAAGAGGAACGTGGGAAGGTCTGAGCTAATCAAAGCTCAAATCTCTACAATGTTTAAATATAAATCAAAATAGCTGAAGGCTCTCCAAAGCTTCAATTTTCTCTGAAAACACTAGTTCTTCTCTTTTCATGATTAGCTCTCAGTTTCATCCTCATCCCCTGAAGGTATTTTTCTAAGTATATTTTAGCCATTTTCTCCGAGACATATAGTTGAGCAGTTCAAGAATGATATAAATTTTGACCTGTAGGTGCATTGTTATTGCTTCCAAGCAGGAACCCTTTGTCCAAATTAAGGTTTTAGAGTTCAACTCCTAAACTGAAGTCTACTAAAGACTTTAAGGCTAAAAATGTTACTAGAATCTATTAAAACCATGACTCTGATCATCCATCCCATACCACAGTCACTGGTACATACTCTATATGTCAGAAATGATAACGGGCTGTCTCCTCCACCTTTTGCTTCTGAAATCTGGAAGTCTACGAAATTAAATCTGCTTACCTGTCTTTACCACATCTTATAGGTCTGAAATGCAATATGGGTTAGGAAAGTTAAGAATATAAGCGTATTTCATACTCTTCCTGTCCTTTTCTCTTCCCAATGTAGTTACTGCAAAACCGATCCCCACCCCAAAAGAGGGGCACAGAATGAAAGATATATTTATCCCTGGATTCAATCATGACAGTAACTGAGTTTCCTCAATGAGAAGTTTTGACTGAAAAGTTTGGGCTCTGATTCTTCCCAATATACTTTCTGTTAGTGCATGACACCAGGAAATAGTTTCTCTAAGGCTATGTCTAACTAGCCCTTTTGTTGGTAAATCTTTTTTTGGTTGGGATGTGAAAAAAACACACCCCATAGCAACATAAGTTACAGCGACAGAAGCGCCGGTGTGGCCAGTGCTATGTTAGTGGGAGATGCTCTCCTGCTGACACAGCTATCGTCCTCATTGAGGAGCTCTCTCCCATTGGCATAGAGCAGCTACATAGTACAGCCCTGCTGCTGTGAGGTCTCTTGTGTAGACACAGCCTAAGAAAGCCAAGTTTGCCATAAATATTCACTGCTTGAAAAATAAAATTTACGCTCCATGTGCGCATGTGCTTACTCTCATACACAATGTGTATACATGAATCGGTGACATACATTCCATTTGTATCTAATTTGTGCATGCTACGTAGAGTTCTGTCAATCAGGATTTAAAATAATGCTATACTGTATTTAAATTAAATCATCATAGCAAAGGTCAATGGGCCAGATTCATCCCTGATGCAACTCCGTTGAAGCCAGTGGAGTTGTATTGTAGGTTAATTTAGCTTAATATGTGGAAACTGGGCATTAACACTAGGCTAAGGACTAATTCTAGCATGCTTACTTCTGCTGAGTAATACTTCACTCTATGAGTAATTCCATGGAAATACTATTTGTCATATGCAATGAAGGCAGAGTCTCATCCTAAATGACTTGTTCACTTTGTGTACTTATGAAAATGAACACATCCAAGATAAATGTGTAAACTAAGGACTTGGAACACACCAGGCCAGATTCTGATGTCAGTTACACCACTGGGGCTGAGATCAGCCTCACTGAAGTCAATGGGTTTTGCTCCATCATATCGGAGAGCAGTGACTGGCCTCTTCTTAATTATTTATACACATGTGCTGGCCTTCGTACATAAAGTGAATGTGACACAATTCTAGACTACTGGTTTTGAAAAGGTAGTGAGAATGAGCTGTATCCATAAAGAATCCAGGCCTGTCTGTCTGGCTACAATAAGGTGTCAATTTTTAACAGTGAACCAAGAGTTGTGATAGATCCTCCATCACTAACAATTTTTAAATCAAGATTGGATGTTTTCCTAAAAGATCTGCTCTAGGATTTATTTTGGGGATGTTCTATGGTGTGTAGGTGGATAGGATAGGCTAGGATAGATAATCACAATGGTCCCTTCTGGTCTTGGAATCAATGACGATATGTGTGTAACAAATCCCACTGACAATGCATTTCCATGGCAGTTACATATGTACTTCTTATGGAAGACAGTTCAGTAGGTCAGAACATTTCAGGGAGGGGACGGAGTGGGGGCAGTAACAGGGCCTTGGGGGAAGGGATAGAATGGGGGTGGGGCCTCAGGCTGGAGTGGGGGTGGAGCACCCCTGGGGAAAACTAAAAGTCTTGTAAAAACAACAAGGAGAGCTTGTGGCACCTTAGAGACTAACAAATTTATTTGGGCATAAGCTTTCGTGGGCTAGAGCCGACTTCATCAGATGCATGGAGTGGAAAATACAGGAGCAGGTATAAATACATGAAAAGATGTGATTTGCCTTACCAAGTGTGAGGTCAGTCTAACAAGACAATTCAAGTGACAGCAGGATACCCAGGGATAAAAAATTACTTCTGAAGTAGTAATGAGAGTGGTCCATTTCAGACAGTTGACAGGAAAGTGTGAGTAATAGTAGGGGGAAATTAGTATTGAGAAAATGAGGTTTAGGTTTTGTAATGACCCAAACACTCCCAGTCTTTATTCAGGCCTAATTTGATGGTGTCCAGTTTGCAAATTAATTCCAGTCCTGCAGTTTCACTTTGGAGTCTATTTTTGAAGTTTTTTGTTGAAGAACACTTTCAAGTCTGCTATTGAGTGACCAGGGAGACTGAAGTGTTTTCCTACTGGTTTTTGAATGTTATGATTGCTGATGTCAGATTTGTGTCCATTTATTCTTTTTATTTCTTTTCTATTTAGTCTTGTTAAACTATTTTTAAAAAAGTAAACGCTAAAACTATGATAGCACTTTTAGGTGGCAGTTTCTGTCTCAGATCCTTGACTTCTTTCGATCAGGGCAGGAGTGCTTTACGTGCAGAAAAATCAGATCTGTAAAAAGGTCACTTCTGCCCCTTCCATAGCATTAGCCTATGAGACAGCCAGCCATACTGCAGCGTGTCACCAAAATGTGAACAAATGACTGACTAAATACTCACTAATCAATGGCAGGTATCAAAACTATAATCTTCTTATTACTGTGTGGAACCTAGGTAAACTGCAAACCATCTGCAGAGTCTCTGACAGGGTAGACAATACAGGGCATTGTATTCATCAGTCCTTACACCAGGACCTACAGTATCTGGAATATATTAATTTTTAATGAGAAATGTTATCCTGTATAGCCGGCTATTGCAATGGGATCATTTATCAAGGCTGACACCAACCAGATACACTGTGAATTGCTAAGAACTGTTGTGAAAAAGAGGGGGGCAAACCTAGTGTTTATAAATGTCATGATCTTTAAAACACCACTACTTACAATCAAGTGCCATTACAGTGCATTTCAATGAGTATTAAGGCATTTGTATTGCCAGTTTGCAAATATAGCATCTTAAGAAGCCCAAATGGATTTTCATGTAATTATTGTCATTAACCCGAAGGGATAAGTGTTCAGCCCAGAGTCTGCTTGGAGATAGCAAGTGCAGAAATGTCTCATCAGTGGAACCTTTGCGGCTAGTTCCCCGCACCACCTCTAAAAACGTACCCCATAAATGCCAAGAAGCTCCAGTGACATAGTGCCAGCATGCCCCCTCATGGTGTACCTGAGGGGGATGCCCAACCCAAGGGCTGTACGCGACCCACCAGAGCATTTCAGAAGGCCCGCGGACTGCTTCAACACGATATACTAACAGCCGATGCAATAGCGTTTTGTCATGATGTTTATATCATTTCAGTTTGCACAAGTGTCTAAATAGACAATACAGTACATAGAAACAACCTATCTAAATACATACGAAACAAGCTGAACTTAAAATATCAATTAATACTGGTGGCTTTAAATCTTATTTAAAAATGTAGAATCTGTTTGGCCCACACAAGGGTGTGCTTTATACGTCTTTCTTGTGTAATAAGGTTGGGCACCATTGGTTGTAACCCTTTTAGACTGAGCAGTTAGCCAGCATATGGGGTCTTGCAGGCTGTTTCCATTAGGAGGAGAAATTGATGATTGAGTCAGGTATTTCTTTGGTGTGCATCTGTTTTATTCACAAGGCATATACACAAAGTCCTGTTTGTCTGAACACAGTAGGGTCAAACAACAGGAGATAGTTTCCTTGTTCACAATTCCATGCCTGCTTTTCCAGACAGAATTCTGCCAAAAAAACCTCTCTGTCTCTCCTGGCTTTTTCTCAGGGCCAAACTACTAGTACTAGTTATCTCCTAGTTTTCTGGCTGATTTCTAGCTGCTTCCTTTACGCAGATATACAGCTGCAAGCAGCCCCTAAATCTGCATTCAATCTAGTCTTTTACCAATGGATTCCATTGTTTCAGCTATCAGTAAACAGAAAGGCATTTTGATGTTCCCTCATTTAGACTAAATGGAAAGTGGCAAGCATGCCCATCAGCTCAACGAGGTATGTGACCACCCATAGATCAACAACACACTTGCTTAGTGTTACCCAACCTCCAGTGTAACAATAGACTTCTTCTTGTTGGTTATAGTTTAGAGGTTAATTCTTTCAATGATTTTGGAGCCCAGGTCAGGACTTGGGGGGGGTTAGAGAACCAGCGAAACTTACAAGATTTTGTCCGTCCAGCATCCATTTGTTTTTTGGTACTGGGGTTTGTCTTTTTCTACATTTCTGTTTGATAGTTATCCATAGCATGTAAACAGAAAATCCCACAAGATGTTTTGTATCCAGATTGTCCTTTTATTTACTTTAAAATGCACATTACGCCCATCACCATCACATCTGGGTGCCTTTACAGATTAAAAACAACAGTAATGAATGGTTGTCAGCAATCAACAGCAAACACAACCCATCTCCACTGTAATCAAACCAAAATAACTACTCTTCACATAAGGTGGTTGAGGTAATATTTTTATTGGACCAACCTGTGTTGGTGAAAGAGACAAGCTTATGAGCTACAGAGAGTTCTTCTTCAGGTCTGGAAAAGGTGCTTAGGCCTAGTCTGCACTAGAAAATTAGGTCAGTATATCTACGTCACTCAGGCGTGTGACAAATCCATACTCCTAGGCAACACAGTTAAACAACCTAATCCACAAGGTTAACAGCGCAAGATCAGAAGGAGAATTATTCCATTGACCTAAATACCACCTCTTGGGGAGGTGGATTACCTATGCTGACAGAAGAGCCCCTCCCATTGTCATAGGGAACATCTTCACTGAAGCACTGCAGCTGTGCTGCTGCTGTCTTTTAAGTGTAGACAAACTCTGAGTGTCACAACTAAATGCAAGGTGGAACAGATTGTTTAGCATAAGTAGTTAACAAATATTCTGAGAGACCGTTCAAGGTGAAAAGTCCCATTAACATCTCTGCAGTCACAGGACTAAAAAAGAGGGGGGTTGTGGGTTACAGATTGTTGTAATAAGCCATAAATCCAGTATCTTTATTAAGAACATGATTTTTAGTGTCTAACAAAGTTATGAATTTAAGCTCTCGGGCTCATTTTTTGAAAGTGTTGTGCAGGTTTCCTTGGAGGACGAGGACCAAAAAATCAGATAATACTTAGGGTACCTTACTGCAGGGAACTGGACTAGATGACCTATTAAGGTGCTTTCCAGTCCCATATTTCTGTGATTTGATGATATGGAGTGAAAAGTGTTCACCCATCGATGATATGGTGTTTTTGTCTTTTATCATTTTCTGTATGAGTTCATTCAAGAGTGTAGTGAATGGTTTCACTCACACAGCTGTTGGGGTGTTTAGTGCACTGCATGAGGTACATCACTTGTGATAGGCAAATGTAGGACCTTGCAAGGTGTGTTTTTGGGAGTATTGATCTTCATAGCAGTGGAGATGTTATCTGCAGTTTTTGCATCTGTAGTTATGGCAGGGTCTGGTGCTGCTTTGAATTGTTGGGTACTGGTCTGCAGGGAACTTGCTTGATGAAGGTGGTAATCATCTCAAATGCACCAAGAAATCTGTTATCTACAGCCAGGCACTCAGCTACTACAGAATATACTCCAAGGAGAAAGTCTGAGATATACACCTTAACACACTTAAAACCACCTTCACCAAATAAGGACAGTCCACCAGAAAAGTAGATCGCTTTATGGAATGGGCCACCAAATACCCTGAAAGAACCTGCTTCAATACAGAAATAACACCCCCCTCTGGCCACTTGCCCCTACCTGTCACCTACCACCCACACAGGTGGTATTCCAACCCATACTCAATGGGGACCACATCCTGAAAGAAATCCTTTCCAAACCCCATCTTCTGGCCGTCAAACAACCTCCCAGCCTCACCAAGCTCATCATGAGAAGCAAGTTCCCCACAGACAAGGACCTACCATCTCAAAACGACATCAGACTCTGCCAGAACAACATCTGCATTGCTACCATAATCAATACCCCCCACAACACACTTTTCAAGATCCATGGGTCCTACACATGTCTATCACAACATGTGGTGTACCTCATCCAGTGCAATAAGTGCCCTGAGGACCGTGTGGGTAAAACCAGACAATCACAATGCTTTCAAAGGAACTTGCACAGAAAAATGAAAAACAAAAACAAAAATACGCTGTCACCTGTGGGTGAACATTTTTCATTCCATATCTGACCTCTCAGTCCTCATCCTCAAAAGAAACCTGCACAACATCTTAAAAAGGTGAGACTGGGAGCTTAAATTCATAACTTTGCAAGACACTAAAAATCGTGGTCTTAATAAAGACACTGAATTGCAACAGTCTGTAACACACTAACTTCCCCTTTGTTTGTCTTATGACTGCAGAGGTGTTAACGAGCCACTTCACCTTGAACAATCTCTTATAATATATTTTAACTACTTATCCTAAACAATCTGTGACATTCTGATTACCTTTCCCACCCTTGAAGTGTTCTGTGCAGCTCAAAAGCTGGTCTCTTTCACCAACAGAAACACTGGATTTATGGTTTATTACAACAATCTGTAACCCACTAACAGCCCTTCCTCAGCTGCTTTCTGCCCCACGCCCTCCCCCATCTCTCTATGACTAGGGAGAGATGTTAACAGGCCATTTCACCTTGAATGGTCCTTGAAAATATGTGTTAACAACGTTTGCTAACAAATCTGTTCCATCTTGTATTTAGCTGTGACACTCTAGTTTCCTGGACCTGAAGAAGAGCTCTGTGTAAGCTCAAAGGCTTGTCTCTCTCACCAACAGAAGTCTGTCCAATAAAATATATTACCTCACCCACCTAGTCTCTCTAATAGAGTGACCAGATGTCCCGATTTTATGGGGACAATCCCGATTTTTGGTCTTTTTCTTATATAGGCTCCTATTAACCCCCCTCTTCCTCCATCCCAATTTTTCACATTTGCTGTCTAGTCACTTTACTCTCTAATATCCTGGGATCCACACGGCTACAACACTGCACACAACATGTCTTTCCCACACATACGCCCAAGCAACAGGACTAAATTATGAGAAATCAAAATTAAACATGCATTTTATATCCTAGCCTGATGGACACCAAATGGTATGACAGACTTTGAGAGAGAGAGGTGGGTCGTACTGCTAGGAACTATAGATGTTTGCCCAAAATAAGATTAGTTAAGTCTTGTGCCAAAAAAACCCTTCACTTGTAGATGGCATGAAACTGACTGTTTTAATGTCCCATGCTCAGCACTACAGTGCTTTTTCCTCTCTGACTTCTAGGATCATAGTTTATTATTAGAGTTGGAAGAGACCTCAGGAGATCATCTAGTCCAACCTGCTGCTCAGAGCAGAACCAATTCCTAAATGGCCCCCTCAAGGATTGAACTCAAAACTCTGGATTTAGCAGGCCAATGCTCAAACCACTGAGCTATCCCTCCTCCATGCTTTCAGTCATGTTCCCAATGCTTACCTGGTGGCCACAGAGAGAAAAATTTCCTCTTAGTGTCTGCAACAAACAGGTCCTTGTTCCAGCCTGATGTAATATGTACTTTCAGATTGGTGGGGGAACTTGATTTAAACTGTTACAGGAGTGAAATGCCAGTGCATCAAACAATGTTTTACTTTATAAATATTCCTTTGTTAATGACATTGAAAAGTTCAGGCAAAGGATTTTCCACATGTAATCATTCCAAACATAAACAGTATGGCTTCAAATCCCTTTCCCCAAATTCACGGTAATTGCTGCTGGGGAAAATAACTTCCCCCCGTCTTCTTAGACACTATTATATCACCAAGACTAGTATCAGCGGCTAGATAAACTGGAATCAAAATTACAAAGGTTGGGTCTTTGTCATGACCATAATATGTTGCATTTTGAGGTTGGAGCACACCTATCCTGTCTGGGCAAGGAACCCATTCTGATGGTCTGAACCTAAGGGCTAATGGAACCAGAGGGCTTCTAGAGGGACAGTATGGTTCACTCAGCAATGGTTAGGCACCTTCATTTGACACATAAAGCATTCCTGAGGCCTCCCACCGCACCTTCAGCAAAACCAAGAAAGAACAAGCAGCAAAACACTTAAAATAAATAAATAAACAGAACCTGCTTTGGGTGGCCTTTGTACATTATAAAAGGGGAATGGGCAATTTCTTTTTTAAACTTTTGCAGGTTACTTTTAATGTATAATGAAGGTTATAAGATACATAGAAGAGACTCCCTGCTGCATATGTTATAAGTTGGGCAGGATCACAGGTCCTTCCATAAACAGCCGGTTTCTGCATTCACTGAAGCAGACATGCCAAACCCGTGGAAAAAATGAAGAAATTGGGCTTGTTTTTGGCTTAATTGGCTTGTGAGTTGCTTATTGGCTAGTTTTTGGCTTGTAGCTTGTTTGTTTGTTTTTTGATCAGCTACTGGAAAACAGGGGCAAGGGTGGGAGAGAGTCAGGGGTGCACAGCAGGCCCCCCACAATCCCAAACTGCATGCCGGGAGGGATCTAGTCACATAGAGTGATGCGGTTCTTAGGGATTAGCTTGCATTGGCCTTGTTCTGAAGTGGGATTAGCTTGATTTTTGGCTTATTGTGAAAGTCGGGGTGCTTATTTACCAAGTGAAAGTTGGAACTGTGCACTGAAGTCTGTCTGAAGAGAGCATTTTGTATGTTAACCACTTTCTATGTAGATATGAGCTATGATACCAATTTAATGATGCAATTAGTGCTGTAGTTCCCAACATTAGTACGAATGATTGCTTTGCATGTAAGAAAGCAAGTGTTTTAATGCTTATGGGCTGGTGGCTACTGGAAACTACTTATTTATGCAAATGTATGTATCTTCACTGAGACAAGGTGGATGAGGTAATATCTTGTATTGGACCAGTTTCTCTTGGTGAGAGAGAGAGACGCTTTGGAGCTGACACAGAGCTCTTCTTTAGGATTGTTCATGTTTCCCAGACCTGAAGAAGAGCTCTGTGCAGCTGGAAAGCTTGTCTCTCTCACCAATGGTCCAAAAAAAGATACTGGTCCAATAAAAGATACTACCTCACTCACCTTGTCTCTCTAATATTCTGGGATCAACACAGCTACAACACTGGATACATCTCTCTTCACTGTTACTTATGCAAGCACATCTATTTCTCTGTGACAAAATCTGTTGTACCTGGTCTTTATCCTAGTGTAACAGTAAGAGGACTAGATGCACCTGTGTCCCCTTTCTGTCTCCTTGTGTGCATCCATCCACCACCAGCTACACCTCTGGAGTATTGATAGTCCTCCAGTGCCTTCCCACGATTGCCCCTGTGTGCCCAGCAGGAAAGATAAGTTCTCCCATATTGGGAAAGAATGATAGAGCAGCTCAGCTTATTGCAGCACAAAGAACCATGGGGTTTGCTCGCAGACATCCTAGCAACACCAATGAGTGAGCGCAGCAGCAGTGAGTGCACAGTAACTCGAGTGTGGCTTTGCAGAGCGACCACTCACACCTGGGCTAGGGTAACCTAGGTACCCAAACCTGGGTGCCAATGAGCCGTCTTAACTCTGCAATGAAGACTGACCTTGCGTGTGTTGCAGTTTTCTCAGTCTGACCCACTTCGTTCAGACCGGTTTCTGTCAGTGCTTAATTTGTGCCAGGGCTGAGCCCCGGCACCTCTGGGCCTGGCAGTTCCGAGCCTCGGCACCTCTGGGCTTGCTGCATCAGTTATGAAAGTAAAAAAATTGCTTGAGCCCCAACACCTCTTCCATTACAAATTAATCAGTGGGTTCTGTGCTCCCCAAGGAAAGTGGGCTAGCACCATTAAGGCTACTCACTTTGAAACTGTCTTTTAATGATGCTTAAGTGTAAGCTGCCTGACAACTATTAGAAAGGGTCTCCTCTCTCTTCCCTGCGGAGGGTAGGCTCTGCTATCCAGTCAGTCCTTTTGGTGAAATATTGGCCCCATTACAGTGCACTCTCCACAGTAGTGACCAAGCCAGATTCAGTGTTTATTAAAGAGTAACCCCACATTTCACACCTAGATTGTGAGCTCTCTAGGGCAGGAACACTTGATTCTCCTCATTTGCACAATCCATAGTACAATTAGGGTGACCAGATGTCCCGATTTTATAGGGACTGTCCTCATATTTGGGGCTTTTTCTTATATAGGCTCCTATTACCCTCCACCCCCGTCCCGATTTTTCACACTTGCTGTCTGGTCACCCTAAGTACAATGACGTTCTGACTGGAGACTGTATGCACTACTAAAGTGTAATTAGTATGGTATTGCAACTCTGGTTTTAACACTTTCTTTTTGAAATGACAAAAGAGAAAAGTAACCAGCCTGATTATTTCAAATTATAAATAGCAGCAGCTTTTAAGTTAGCTTGTGTGAGCTTTAAAAAAAAAAAACAGAAAACATGTTAAAACTGTCTTACACTGAGAAAATAATTTTTATTCACCCTTCCATAATGCAAAAGCAGATTTTGTTTAAACTTTCCAGAATGATTCCTTTCCTGGCTGAGACCAATTGTGGCAAATTCCAACCCGCTCCCTCCCCAAAAGATTCTGTCAAAAAAAAATGAAGAGCACGTGAGAACAGGGGGATTATAATGGAAGTAGCAAAGAGTCCTGTGGCACTGTAGCGAGGGGCCTCACTCCCCCGCGCTCCTGAGGGGAATAGGCCAGAAAAGTCACGGCCACGGGCGGAGGCCCCGCCGCCTGTCCTCGCCCCCCGGAAGTCAAGGGGTGGGACAGGAAGTACAAAAGCCTGGGCCAGTGCTCAGTTAGGAGAAGGCTGCCGGAGAAGGCAGACGCTGGGGCCCGAGCTCCCACTGGGCCCTGCTTACCCGTGCTCGGTATCTGGAGGGGTACTGGCCTGACCTCCCTTGGGGCCAGTACCCAGAGGAGCTGACTGAGCTCCCTGACGCTTGGCCTGTGGAAGAGTGGACTGGACTTCCCGACGCCCGGTACCCCGAGGAGTGGACCGGACCGCCCGACGCCCGGTACCCCGAGGAGTGGACCGGACCGCCCGACGCCCGGTACCCCGAGGAGTGGACCGGACTTCCCGACGCCCGGTACCCCGAGGAGTGGACCGGACCGCCCGACGCCCGGTACCCCGAGGAGTGGACCGGACCTCCCAATGCCGGACACCCTGAGGAACCCATGGTTTGGAACCCCCTGGACGACGCTGGCGAAGGGCAGGTACCCAGTGAGGGGGAGGTTGAAAGTGGCCTGGGGGCAGCCGACTCCAGTCAGGCGGCAGACTCACCTGAGCCCATGTCAGTGTGTTTTGGTCAGGATCCCCCACTGACCGTCAATGGCACTGACGGCTGCTAGGGCCCCGGGCTGGAACGCAGTGGAGTGGGAGGGCCTGCGTTCCCCCTGCCACCCCTCCAAGGGTGGCAGACTCCCCCTCCCCTGGCCCGAGGAGGCCATTCACGGTGGTTATCCGCTC